>NC_057804.1:262690182-262692144 GCF_018294505.1 Triticum aestivum | reverse complement strand
GACCCTCGGGCTCGCGAAAACCCAAGGGAAAGATAATAGGTTGTTAGGAAAATGTAAAACCAAGGTTGGGCCTTGCTGGAGGAGTTTTATTCAAAGTGAACTGTCAAGGGGTTCCCATAAACTGAACCGCGTAAGGAACGCAAAATCAAGGAACATAACACCGGTATGACGGAAACTAAGGCGGCAAGAGTGGAACAAAACACCAGGCAAAACGCCGAGCCTTCAACCCTTTACCAGGTATATAGATGCATAATTAAAATAAGAGATACTGTGATATCCCAACATAGTCATGTTCCAACATGGAGCAATCTTCAACTTCACCTGCAACTAGCAACTCTATAAGAGTGGCTGAGCAAAAGCGGTAACTTAACCAAACAACGGTTTGCTAGGAAAGGTAGGTTAGAGGCTTGACATGGCAATATGGGAGGCATAATAAACAAGTGGTAGGTAGCACAACATAGCGATAGAATGAACAACTAGCAAGGAAAGAGAGAAGTGATATCGAGGGTAATGTTCATCTTGTCTGAGATCCCGCAAGGAAGAAGAACGAGTCCAAGAGGTAGATGAACCAATGTAGTCGAACGGATCCTCACAATTGCAACATAACCAGAACTATCAAGTAGGAGCGCAACCGGAAAGAAGCAAACAACATCGTAAACAACCACAATCAAGTATGATCCATGTCCGGTTTAATGAGGCATGGCATGGCAAAGTGCAACAAACAACACTACAAATTAAGTGGAGCACAATACAACGAGTTGCATATTGATGAAACACCACAAGCAATTATTTAGTTCGCTCCTGTTTATGAACAAGACAAGATTAAATATTTGTTAACATGGCAAGAGGTGAAGCATATGAAAACTACCTATCTAGGCAAGTTTAAATGAGGCCAGAAACACAAATAACAATTCTAGAAAAATCCCCATGTCATTTAGCAATTTTAAAGCAAACAACAATTTTAAACATTTTAAATGTTGTTATCATGATGCGAATGACATATACAAGTTTTAAGCAATTTTTATGAAAATGTTGCCATGAGCATGTTATGAAGCATTTGGTCACAATGGCGGAACGAAAGGGGTGCCACGACAATGACAAGGAAATGGTGCCACGGCAACATTTCGGTTTAGGTAGCTCATGGAGATACCGGTGCAAAAGGAAGTGTGACTTGAGCGTGTCATGCAAAGATGGTGGGGTGGTCCTGGTTGCCAGGTTCCCACATGACGGTGGCATGGCAAAAGAGGGGCATCGCAAGCGACAATTCGATCACGGTGCAAACACGGGCATCTCATACAACACAAGCATTCGTTCGCAGAAGGTCGTCTCGGTGTTATACCTTCGAAGCGTGCATTTTCAGGGCGAAATGAGTTCAATGTGGTGTAGAAGTAGACGTTCTCGCGACGGTCTTGGCGGATCCTTGGTGACGGTAGTGGTACTCTTGTCGGAGAGGAACTTTGCGGATCCGAGCTCTCCGGAGTCGACGGTAGTGGAAGTAGTGGTACACGGCGATGGTAGTAGTACATGTTTGGGATGGAACTTGATGTATCCATGTGCTTCACGGGTCGTTGTTGAACTGGGTGATCTGATGTGGTAGTCGAACTTGGGGGTTTCGTCGAACTTGACGAATCCAAAACCTTCGAGGTCGCCATCGAACTTGGTTAAAAACATGGTGTTGGTGGTGGTACTTGGCGGGTCGTTGAACTTGACGAAATCCAGCTAGAGGTAGGCGTCCGTGGTTGTACTCATATTGACGTGCAACACGAGAAGCAGAGTAGAAGCATGGAGGCGAAGGAGCCCTGGCCGAAGGTGGTCTAGGCGGCGGCAAACCCCGACCAAGGTGGGACTGTCAGCCAAGGTGGAGGCGCTCGGTCCTCGGGCACAAGCGGGAGGCGGACATCAATAGATGAAGTGGGCTGCTGGTTGTCGAGGTCGTCGTTGAGCTGGTTCGCTGGAGCAGCC
>NC_057804.1:262639734-262689939 GCF_018294505.1 Triticum aestivum | reverse complement strand
AGGCGAGCTCCTGGTGGAGCTCATCGGCGACGGCTGTCACCGGTACGGCACAACAAGGTGCAGGTGGCAATGGAGCTTGGGCTCGGGATCGAGGAGGTGGGAGGCTGAGGCCGCGCTGGAGGGAGAGATGGATCGAGGGGAGAGGGAGATCGAGCGTGGGCGAGGGGATGGGGCGCTGGCGGCACTGGAGGAGGAAGGAAGAGATGGGGGGGAATTCCTATTTGACACTATTTGCGTCAAACTATTGAGCGATCGCATAGGCAGGGCGAGCGAGTGAGCGATTGGGCCGGCCCAGTTGTAGTACGTAGAAAGTTTCGGTTTTAGGAATTTTCTAGAGGTTTTCTAGAGGTTTTTATCGGTTTTGGGAACCTTCCAGAAGGTTCCTGGACCAGTCATCCTATTTTCCTTTTCTCTTTTCTCTTTTCCCTCTGTTTCTTTTTTTCTTTTTCTGTTCCTGTTTCCTTCTTGTTTTTTCCTGTTTCTTTAGTTAGACCATTTCAAATATTTGTCCAACTTTCAAAAAATGTGCACGTGTTCAAAATTTTGTTCACAATTTTCAAAAAATGTTCGTGTTTCAAAAAGCATCCATAAAATTTTAAAAATGTTCTTGATTTCTAAATTTGTTCATAATTTAGAAATTGTTCAGGTTTCAATTTTTGTTCTTGTTTTCAAAAGATGTTCATGATTGGGAAATATGTTCGTGTTTGAAAAAATGTTCAGGGATTTCAAAATATGTTTTTGATTTCTAAATTTGTTCACAATTTAAGAAATTGTTCCTGTTTCAAAAATTGTTCTTGTTTTCAAATTTTTGTTCGTGATTCCGAAATATGTTCGTGTTTGAAAAAATGTTCAGGAATTTAAAAAAAAATCTCGTTTCCAAAATTTGTTCATGATTTCATAAAACAATTTGTCTTGCAAAAATGTTCACGAATTTTAGAATAAATTCTTGTTTTCAAAAATTAAGAAAAATATTGTTGTTTCAGAATAAAATTTAGGAATTGCAAAAAATGTTCCTATTTTCAACATTTTTTTCGCAATTTCAAAAAAAAGCCCCCATGTTTTAAAATTAAAGTTTGAGAATTTTCAAAAAACTTCTAAATGTAAAAATAATTATTTTTTCTTCTTTTTGCAAACATTGTTCAGAATTATTTGAAATTTGAAAAAAAATCTAAATTTCGCTCCTGTAATTTGAAAGCTATATTAAAAGTTTAAATTTTGTGCACATTTCCAAAATTTGTCGTGTTTTTTTAAATGTGTTCATCACAATGCAATATTCCGTACGCTATAGCGCTAGAGTAAATATGCCGTTCTAGTTAAAATGAATTCGCGCTTATATATTTCGCCATCAGGCATTCGGTGTAGTGGCTTGTAGCACGGGTCTCTTAGAGCGACATCACGAGTTCGATCCCACCAAGTAGCACCCGCAGTTCTTTTTGCGATTTTTCTCCGCCGTATGGGCCGGCCCAGTCGAAGACGCTTCTGTGCGTCTGGCCGAGAGTTTGCCGTAGTTAGCTTTGTATAGGAGCTCCCGAGATGGGGATCGGGCAGGGGAGAGGGTTAGGTTTAGATAGGTGGTGCAGCCTGGGCTTAGGAGGTTAGTGGGGTCGGACCAGATGGTGTGGCTGCTCGGCTTACCTCTCTCTCTCTCTCTCTTATTTTCTATAGCAGAAAAGCATTAGAGAGAAGAAAACAAAAGAAAGGGTTAGGGAAAGAATTTCAGCATGGGGTTAATTTTCCCGGACTCATAAAAATGAGCTTGATCTAGGAATATAAAAGAGGCATGGGTGAAAGATTGAAATTCAAATCCATTTGAATTTAATTCGAATGGTTTGAACTAGGACAACGTTTTGGAGGAGTCCAAAAATGTTGAGGATTTTGGTGGAGCTTGGGAATGTGATGAAAGAATTTATGGACAAAGTCTGAGGTCAAGAAGTGAGATAACAAAGGCATGGGATATTATTTTGCAAGTGTGTCAAAGGTAATTCCACATCAATGGAATATTTTATAATAGATCCCTAATATTGGGAACCCTTCCCTTGATTTAAATGGATCAAAGATCCATACAATTTATTTAGATGAGTTTTTAAAATTAAATGACATGATGGCATGATGACACGATGAAATGCAAAAGATGTTAAGAAGAATGCAACAAACAAATACATTGCACGACAAAACTCGGAATAGCTGGAAGTCTTCTGGAGCGTCAGTATTGGGGCGTCACAACTCTCCCACACTAACAGAGGATCTTGACCCGAGAACGTAGGGATGGCACAAGAGAGAAGCGGAAAAGGAAGAGGTAAAACAAAGTTGCTTCTACGAAAAACGAGTGAAACCAACAAACCTTGGAGGGTTGAACAACTTGGAAGAAAGAATACAAAGGAGATGAACAAGCTTACAACACTCCATTAGCAAAGAGGAACAAGGAACACCGACGATAATGAAGAGCTTATGTGACAAGAAAGACATTGAAACCACTCTGGTTAAAATAAGATAGAGAAGGAATGAGAATGAAATAATTCGGATAGCACTGCGGCTGAAAATGGAAGGAATTAGAATCATGAACTTGAGAAGATTGGATGATACTTGATGAAATCAACAACACACTGCCTCCGGAACTATTGAAAGAATGGCACAAGGGGTAAGAAGGATTTTAGACAACACTCGGGTTAAATGTACAAGCAAGGAGAAGAACAAGATATTGCCGAGATGAGATGATGGGTCGAAGAAAGCAACATCACATTGCCTCCGGAGCGAAAGAATAGAATCTAGATTGTTGGAACAAAGGGGCGGAGAAGAAAATGACAACTTCTGCCACAATTGAACTTGGAAAGCATCCTTGCAAAGAAGGATTGAACGGAGTTGTTGGAAAACCAACAACGAAAAGAATAAATTTGTAGTGGGCTTATGGAAACATCTCAACATTATGAGGTGACAACCGGCCACTAATGGAAACAATTGCTTGCTTGAGATCAACGAAGAGATGAAAACTGATTTTGCCGAGAGGATAGGAGAAAACTTGGATCATTGATAAGCACCACAATAGCAACATTCCTTAGGGAAGGCTTTAGGTGAAATATAACCCAAGATAACTCCAACAAAGAAATTTCTGGGTTGAAAAGATCTCATGATCAAAGAGAAAAAAATGGTTTTTAAAATATCTCATTCTTGACAACTTGTGAAACATAAAACTTGAAGGGAAATTGTCAAGAATGACATAACACCATGTCAAAAGACAAGATAGGAAGAATTGTACTTCAGAATGCAAGATGAAGAATGCTTGAACTCCTCCAACAGGAATCTTGAAGAACACTTCGAGAATGAATTAAATCCTTGATGAACCACCATGAAGAACTCCGGTAACACAAGGATGAGAAGTGAAGGATGAAAAGAATAAGATTGAAGCCTTGCAATGATTTAGATGGATCTTCGTGACGATAAAAAATTTAAGAGAGCTTAGAACACCGGGAGGCAAGACGAAGAATTTGAAACCAAGAATTTATTGCTCCTGAACAAACTCCAGAAGAAGGAATTAAATCATCTTGATGAAACAAGAACAAGAATTATGTCATGCTTGCCTTTGATCAACTTAAGTTGATGACAAGCAACTGATAGGCATGCTACTTATTCTCATTGAAAAATTGAGGAGAGATATAGCGCGACTTGGGAAAATCTTCAACGAACTACTGGTAGGATTGAAAATGAGTGAAGAAGAGACAAGGGATCGCCGGAAGGAATTAAAAAATGAACGAAGACACTTGAGGGAATTTAGATACATGAGAACGACAAGATCATGAACTGATTAGAGGATATTTGGGTGAATCACCGGTAAGATTTGGAGAAACGATAGCTACACGCTGAGAATGAAGAATTATGACATGATGGCCTTCGGAGGAAAGACATGGAAACAGCACATGAAATGCTCCGGATGGTAAGAAAAGAATTGTCACAATCAAAAAAAATTATGAGAGGATGGCATAAGCAACAACTATAAATCTTTAAGAGAGCGGACCAAGATTTAGGAGAAATCCTTCTTCGGTCTTCAACTATTGAGAATGATGATGAGAACCACCATGAATTGTTGAGGCACTTTGGAATGAAGAATAGAAAGTTTGAACCAACGATCAAAAGAAAGCGATCTTGAAGAAGACATCTGACTAATGAAAATTCATTCTTACATCAAACTTGGAAATGAATTTGAGAATCGCTCCTGATAATTAGAAGAGTCAGGTAAGATCTTGGGAAAAGACCTGTGGGTTAGGGCCCACTCAATAGAAACATTGTTGAAATGATTTTACAGAGAGATTGCACCAATTGAATTAAATGACTTGAATGAGATAATAATCTCCAAATAGCTTGAACGGATCTTGAATGAAAAGACGAGCCTTCTGAGATATCTTCAGCACTCCAGAACAAATGAATAATGCGAAGTGAATGATTAAGAGGTGCATCGGCATGAGAAAGCATTTGCAACAAGGAAAGGAATATGATCAACACCGAAAGCTTGAACTGGATCCACCGGAGAAGAAAAGAGACAAAGAGTAATAAACTTGAATCTCCGTTAGTATCTTCTTGAGAATCACCGGATAAGAACATTGACAAAAAAGAATGGAGAGACTTCCCATCAAAAAAAGGATACTGGATTAAGAAGTCTGAGTCCTTGAAGAAAAAGGGTGGGAGGGTGGGAAAAAACAAAAGCAACTTGGGAGAGATGGAATGGATACCATTGAGAAAAACTTGAATTGATCTTGCGGATGTTGAAATGATCAGATCCACTTGAAGAGAAGCACGCTGGTTGGAAAAGAATTAACATGACAACCTCAATGATCAAGAAGGATTAGCACTCCCATACAAATATGAGAACACCATTTAGGGAAGGTATGGATCAACACTTGACATCGAAGCAACTCGGATACCACAACTCAAAACAAAACAAAGGATTTGGCTTGCAGGATAAACCGGAACAAATACATATGATAGAGATTTACCCAATCCCATATCATGCATCTGTCGGAAAGATATTCTAGGAGCTACTTGAATTCCCACCTATAAAACTCCCGAAACTTTCTGGTTATGCAATCTAGTGTTGGGGATAGAGGGGAAGCAATATATATCTCACCCAAAACTAACAATCCCTACATCCAAGTTTTATCCATCCGTCAACACATAACCAAGAAACCTTCAGAAATTGTGTACCTCAACCTTTGAAAAGCATCCATTATACTAGCTGTGGCAATACTCCCGAACTCCCGCCCCAGTACTGGGTGGCGTCGAGGTTATCTCACCACTAGCTGCATAAAAGAGATTTTCGATGTCGGCGAAAACTCGAGTATTCTAGAACTGCAACGATAAAATTGTGATGACAAAACCTTGGAGCTCAACTCCCCGGGACACTTCCACAACCCCTAAATGTCAGGAGGCACGAAGAACAATGTTCTGATCACAAAACTATCGGAACGATTCCAAGATACCCGTGTGATCCTAAAAAAATTAGTGAAATTTAAGGAGAGAAAAGACAAAACATCTACGTCAGGAGGCCTCACCAGAGCGATGAAGGGACTGAGGAGTAAAAAGAATCCTACTCTCCGATATATATAATCCTAAGACTCAAACCATTTTTGTTCTAGACTCAACAACGTCAGCGATTCGATCAAGCAGGGGGCTCCTAAGTCGGGGATAGCTCTGATTACCAACTTGTAACACCCATGATGTGGCTATATCTCTCACTTGTCGAGGCACGACTTGGAGGCATAACTGCATTGTGGTTTTGTCGCAAGAAGGGTCATCTTCACACAATCCCACATAATGAACAAGAAAGTCATAAATAGAGTTGGCTTACAATCGCCACTTCACACAAAGATCATATAATTCATACATCATTCAGAGTACACAGATAGTCCAACTACAGACAAATCCAAATGAAAATAAGATAACCCCAAATGCTAGATCCCCGATCGTCCCAACTAGGCTCCACTACTGATCATCAGGAAACGAAACATAGCAATGGCCAAGGTCCTCGTCGAACTCCCACTTGAGTTCGATAGCATCACCTACACTCGTATCATTGGCACCTGCAACTGTTTGTAGTATCTTGGGAGTCACGAGGACTCAGCAATCTCAAAACCCGCGAGATCAAGACTATTTAAGCTTAATGGTAGGACAAGGTAGTGAGGTGGAGTTGCAGCATGCACTAAGCAAATATGGTGGCTAACATACGCAAATAGGAGTAAGATGAGAAGCTACGCAATGGTCATGAAGCTAGAAGTGATCCTGAAACTACTTACGTCCAAACATAACCCTAACCGTGTTCACTTCCCAGACTCCACCGAGAAGAGACCATGACGGCTACACACGCGGTTGATGCATTTTAATTAAGTCAAGTGCCAAGTTCTCTACAACCGGATATTAACAAATTCCCATCTGCCACATAACCGCGGGCACAGCTCTCGAAAGTTTATACCCTGCAAGGGTGTACCAACTTAGCCCATCACAAACTCTCATGATCAGCAAAAGATGTTCCTTCTCCCGGAAAGACCCGATCAGTCTCTGAATCCCGGTTACAAGACATTTAGACAATGGTAAACCAAGACCAGCAAGACCACCCGACTGTGCCGACAAATCCCGATAGGAGCTGCACATATCTTGTTCTCAGGGCACACTGGATGGGACAAGCTACGAGTGAAACCAGCCCTCAAGTTTCCCCGTGGTGGCCCTGCAGGCTGCCCAGTTCGTACCAACACTTAGAGAAGCACTGGCCTGGGGGGGTTAAAATAAAGATGACCCTCGGGCTCGCGAAAACCCAAGGGAAAGGTAATAGGTTGTTAGGCAAATGTAAAACCCAGGTTGGGCCTAGCTGGAGGAGTTTTATTCAAAGCAAACTTTCAAGGGGTTCCCATAAACCCAACCGCGTAAGGAACGCAAAATCAAGGAACG
This sequence comes from Triticum aestivum, assembly GCF_018294505.1. Lineage (NCBI taxonomy): Eukaryota > Viridiplantae > Streptophyta > Magnoliopsida > Poales > Poaceae > Triticum > Triticum aestivum. Next base: position 262,683,009 of record NC_057804.1, on the reverse strand, counting down.
TAACACCGATATGACGGAAACTAAGGCGGCAAGAGTGGAACAAAACACCAGGCAAAAGGCCGAGCCTTCCACCCTTTACCAGTTATATAGATGCATAATTGAAATAAGAGATATTGTGATATTCCAACATAATCATGTTCCAACATGGAGCAATCTTCAACTTCACCTGCAAGTAGCAACGCTATAAGAGGGGTTGAGCAAAAGCGGTAACTTAGCCAAACAACGGTTTGCTAGGAAAGGTAGGTTAGAGGCTTGACATGGCAATATGGGGGCATGATAAACAAGTGGTATGTAGCGCGACGTAGCGATAGAATGAGCAACTAGCAAGCAAAGATAGAAGTGATATCGAGGGTAATGGTCATCTTGCCTGAGATCCCGCAACGAAGAAGAACGAGTCGAAGAGGTAGACAAACCAATGTAGTCGAACAGATCCTCACAGTCGTAACATAACCAGAACTACCAAGGACGAGCGCAACCGGAAAGAAGCAAACAACATGGTAAACAACCATCACATAAGCATGGCATGATGCACAATCAAGTATGATGCATGTCTGGTTTTATGACGCATGGTAGGGAAAAGAGCAACAAACAACACTACAAATTAACTGGAGATCAATATGCAACGAGTTGCATACTGAGGAAACACCACAAGCAATTATTTAGTTCACTCCCGTTTATGAACAAGACAAGATTAAATGTTGGTTAACATGGGAAGAGGTGAAGCATATGAAAACTACCTATCTAGGCAAGTTCAAATGAGGCCGGAAACACAAACAACAATTCTGGAAAAATCCCCATGTCATTTAGCAATTTTAAAGAAAACAATAATTTTAAACATTTTAAATGTTGTTATCATGATGCGGATGACATATACAAGGTTTAAGTAATTTTTATGAAAATGTTGCCATCAGCATGTTATGAAGCATTTGTTCACAATAGCGGAATGAAAGGGGTGCCACGACAACGACAAGGAAATGGTGCCACGGCAACGTTTCGGTTCAGGTAGCTCATGGAGATACCGGTGCAAAAGGAAGTGTGACGTGAGCTTGTCATGCAAAGATGGCTGGGTGATCCCGGTTGCCGGGTTCCCACATGACGGTGGCATGGCAAAAGAGGGGCATCACAAGCGACAATTCGATCACGGTGCAAACACGGGCATCTCATCCAACACATGCATTCATTCGCAGAAGGTCGTCTCGGTGTTATACCTTCGAAGCGTGCATTTTCAAGGCGGAACGAGTTCAGTGAGGTGTAGATGGAAGTAGATGTTGTCGCAACGGTCTTGGCGGATCCGCAGCGACGGTAGTGGTACTCCGGTCAGAGAGGAACTTGGCGGATCCGAGCTCTCCATAGTCGACGGTAGTGGAATTAGTGGTACACGGCGATGGTAGTCGTACACGTTTGGGATGGAACTTGATGTATCCATGTGCTTCATGGGTCGTTGTTGAACTTGGTGATCCGATGCGGTAGTCGAACTTGGGGGTTTAGTGGAACTTGACGAATCCAAAACCTTCGAGGCCGTCATCGAACTTGGTTAAAAACATGGTGTTGGTGGTGGCACTTGGCGGGTCATTGAACATGATGAAATCCAGCTGGAGGTAGCTGTCCATGGTTGTACTCATATTGATGTGCAACACAAGAAGCAGAGCATAAGCACGGAGGCGAAGGAGCCCTGGCCAAAGGTGGTCTAGGGAGCGGCAAACCCCGACCAAGGTGGGACTGTCAGCCAAGGTGGAGGCGCTCGGTCCTCGGGCACGAGCGGGAGGCGGACATCAGCGGATGAAGGCGACTACTAGTTGTCGAGGTCATCATCGAGTTGGGTCACTGGATCGGCCAGGCAGGAGGCGTGAAGAGCAGCAGGCACGTGCGAAGCGAAACAGGAGAGGTCGCCGGCGGGGCCGGAGAGCAGGGGAACGCAGGCTCCTGGGGGACCACATCAGCGGCGCGGCAAGGTGCAGGTGGTGATGGAGCTCGGGCTCGGGATCGAGGAGGAGGGAGGCTGAGGCCGCGTTGGAGGGAGAGATGGACCGAGGGGAGAGGGACATCGAGCATGGGCGAGGGGATCGGGCGCTGGCGGCGCTGGAGGAGGAAGGAAGAGATGGGGATCGGGCTGGGGAGAGGGTTAGGGTTAGATTGGTGGTGCGGCCTAGGCTTAGTAGGTTAATTTGGTTGGCCCAGGTGGTGTGGCTGTTGGGCTTACCTCTCTCTCTCTCTCTTATTTTCTATAGCAGAAAATAGAGAGAAGAAAACTGAAGAGAGGGTTAGGGGAAGAATTTGAGCATGGCATTAATTTTCCCGGACTCATAAAAATGAGCTTGATCCAGGAAAAGAAAAGAGGCATGGGTGAAAGATTTAAATTTAAATCCATTTGAATTTAATTCAAATGGTTTGATCTAGGACAATGTTTTGGAAGATTCCAAAAATGTTGAGGATTTTGGTGGAGCTTGGGAATGTGATGAAAGAATTTATGGACAAAGCCTGAAGTTAAGAAGTGAGATAACAAAGGCATGGGGTATTATTTTGCAAGTGTGTCAAAGGTAATTCCACATCAGTGGAATATTTTATAATAGCTCCCTAATATTGGGAGGATATGTTATAAAGAGAAGTCACCATTCCCTTGATTTAAGTGGATCGAAGATCCATACAATTTATTTAGATGAGTTTTTAAAATTAAATGACATGATGGCATGATGTAATGCAAAAGATGCTTATAAGAATGCAACAAACAAATACATCGCATGGCGAAACTCGGAATAGTTGGAAGTCTTCTGGAGTGTCGGTCTTGGGGCGTCACAATGTTCTACTAAAATGTATGGATCAGTAATATCCATATATTAAATAACATAGATGCGCGTGTGAGGGAGTCCCGGACTAGGGGGTGTCCGGATAGCCGAACTATCATCATCAGCCGGACTCCAAGACTATGAAGATACAAGATTGAAGACTTCGTCCCATGTCCGGATAGGACTTTCCTTGGCGTGGAAGGCAAGCTTGCCGATACGGATATGTAGATCACCTACCATTGTAACCGACTTTGTGTAACCCTAGCCCTCTCCGGTGTCTATATAAACCGGATGGCTTTAGTCCATAGGATGAACAAAAATCATACCATAGGCTAGCTTCTAGGGTTTAGCCTCCTTGATCTCGTGGTAGATCCACTCTTGTAACACAGATCATCAATATTAATCAAGCAGGATGTAGGGTTTTACCTCCATCAAGAGGGCCCGAACCTGGGTAAAACATCGTGTCCCTTGTCTCCTGTTACCATCCGCCTAGACGCACAGTTCGGGACCCCCTACCCGAGATCCGCTGGTTTTGACACCGACATTGGTGCTTTCATTGAGAGTTCCTCTGTGCCGTCACCATCAGGAAGGATGCCTTTTCCCGTCTTTAAAGACGGCACCGTCGTCAAGGGAGCTTTGGCCGCTGGCCAGACTATCTGGCTAGGCGGTTTTCTTATGACCGCCTGTTCGGCCACCGCTCCGACAATGACCTCTCAAGTCATTAAAAGTGATCTTCACGTCAGCTCGGAATTCGCCGAGCAGCTAGATCCGATTGAGCTCTCCTCCGTAAACGAGCTCTTGGATCGCATCGCCGCCCTGGGAGTCGCTACCGACTACGATCAGATCGGGCTTAAAACCGATCTGAGAGAAATCAACTCTCCCCAGGTTACCCACCATGTTGTCGTGGTAGAGGAACAATGCGGTGACTCTTCTTCTATGATAAAAACCAACTATGTCCGGATTCCCGATCCCTCCATGCCGGATTCCCATGGAGGGATGGACGCTAATCAAATACTAAACCTAAAGTCAGGCATCGGACCAGATTTGCGGGAAAGCGTCCAGCAAATCAAGCTTCCGAATCCGGAAGCTTTGTGGCCTTTGAGCCTCAGATTGGACGGGGTTCCGAACTTGATTCCGCCCGCCCACCCAAACATAAGCGATCTATCTCAAATACGGCAAGAGCCCGATGAAACAGTACATCATTACTGGGCCAGATTCCTCCTGGTTATGGACAGGATAAAGGACTGCCATGAAGAAAGCGCGATTTCAATCTTCTGCAACAATTGCACGGACAAGGGAATCATAAACGCCATAAGTCGTCGCGAAGTTACACGCTACGCCGACCTAGCGACCATTGTACAAAAATACTGCGCGATGGAAAGTGCCTGGAAAACCGAAACTAGGTTTTGGGACAATCCGGCCCTGAATACAACCCCAGTCCGAAATAAAAGGGTGCGTCATACTCAAGCACCTGGGTTAAAAACCAAAAAGCAAAAACCCCATAAAGGGTACGGAACCGTACTGGAGGGATGGCTCAACGGACCCTGCAAAATCCACAGTACGGAGGGCGCCAATCCAACACATAGCCTTCGAGCATGTTGGATATTACGGCAGGTGGCCAAAAGTGGCAAAGGTTTTTTAGCCCCGGGCAACCAGCCCAGCATCACCAGTACGGTATTAACAGTCTTTGAGACTTTCGCATCAAATAACATGCTGACACGAACAATCCGCAGTCTTGCTGAAGTCTACCAAGTAGCAACAACAAATCCATGGAGCGACACGGCTATCACCTTCAATGCCAGCGACGAACCTAAATTCCGAACAGCTAGAGCACCAGCCGCATTGGTCTTCAGTCCGATAGTGGACGGCTTTCGTCTTACCAAGGTACTCATGGATGGCGTCAGCGGATTAAACCTCATCTACGAGGAAACCCTTCAAAAAATGGAAATTGTCTGGAGCCGCATTGAGCGAAGCAGCACAACCTTCACGGGAATAATCCCTAGTCGAGAAGTATGCTGCACAGGAAAAATCACACTAGATGTAGTGTTCGGCTCGCCGGACAATTATAGGTCCGAAGAGGTCACCTTCCAAGTGGCCCCATTCGGCAGCGGATATCACGCTTTGTTAGGGCGAGAAGCATTCACAATCTTCCAAGCTATACCCCATTACGGGTACATAAAGCTCAAAATGCCTGGACCCAATGGAATAATCACTCTCGCTAGTCATCCAGATACAACACTCCGCGCTGAAAATAAGACAGCCGCACTGGCCGTAGAGGCATTATCCGAAGCCCTAGCGGCAGAGGAATGAGTGAAGTGCACTGTAGGTCCTTGAACTATTCCAGGGATGTCACGTAGGTCCTCGAACTATGAAAATCGTCATCTAGGTCCTCAAAGTGCAGTAAGTGTGTCATTCAGGTCCAAAATCTCCCTGACAGGCTCTAACTGGCCAGCTGGCACAAAATAGTAACCGTAACAGTACGCGGCAAACCGTCCTGAATTCCTATGCGTGATGAACAGTACACGACAAAGAATAAATATCAAAAAACTGAGATCCTCTGTCATCGAAGAGACCCTGGCGCGTGAACAGTAAAAATGTCATTAATTCAAAAAAAGTTCGCGAACGATGAATTTGGAAAAATATTTGTGACTTTAATAAAATGTTCGCAAACGATGAATTTGGAAAAAAAATATTCGCGACTTCAAAAAAATATTCGCGACTTCAAAAAAATATTCGTGAATTTAAAAAAGTTCGCGAACGATGAATTTGGAAAAAATATTCACGACTTTAAAAAATGTTCGCGAACGATGAATTTGGGAAAATATTCGCGAGTTTAAAAAAAGTTTGCGAACGATGAATTTGGAAAAAATATTCATGACTTTAAAAAAATGTTCACGAACGATGAATTTGGAAAAAATATTCGTGACTTTAATAAAATGTTCGCGAACGATGAATTCCGAAAAAATATTTGCGACTTTAATAAAAAGTTCACTAACATTTTTTAAAGTCAGGAATTTTTGTGGTTCGCGAACATTTTTTTCCATACCCACGAACAATATTTGTGGTTCGCGAACATATTTTCAAATTTATTGTTTGTGAACTTTTTTAAAGTCGCGAATATTTTTCCCATATTCGCGAACATTTTTTTGAATTAATGAACATTTTTACTATTCACGCACTAGGGGTATCTTTGATGCCAAAGATTTTTAGATTTTTTTGTTCATATTTTTTATTTTTCGCACTGTTCACCATGCCAGCTGGCCATTTAGAGGGGGTTAGTGAGATTTTGGACCTGGATGACACACTTACTGTACTTCGAGGACCTAAATGATGATTTTCATAGTTCCAGGACCTATGTGACACCCCTGAAATAGTTTAAGGGCCTACAGTGCACTTCACTCCAGAGGAATTAACCGCGCTGCGCTCCATGGTGGATAGGGACGATGTGATACTCGATAAGAGGTCCAAGTCCACCTCTTTTAAACCAGCAGACGAAATAGTCAAATTTCAGGTCCATCCAACGGACCCCACAAAGACGGCATTCATTGGAGCACAATTAAATCCTGATGTAGAAGCCACACTACGAGAATTCCTTCGGGAAAATTGGGACATTTTTGCATGGCACCCTTCAGACATGCCAGGAATCCCACGCAGGCTGGCAGAGCACAACCTAAATATCCTAAAAGGATTCAAGCCAGTCAAACAAGCTCTTCGGCAATTTTCTGAACCCAAAAGACAGGCGATGGGAGAGGAGCTAGCCAAACTCTTAGAAGCCGGATTCATCAGAGATATCAAACATCCGGACTGGCTAGCCAACCTGGTAATGGTACCCAAAAAGGACAAATCCTGGCGCCTCTGCGTCGATTTCAAGGACCTTAACAAGGCCTGTCCAAAGGACCCTTTTCCTCTCCCTCGCATCGACCAAATCATCGATGCTACCGTAGGGCATGATTCATTGTGCTTCCTCGACGCATACTCCGGATACCATCAAATCAAGATGGCGGAAAAAGACCAGGCTGCAACGGCATTCATTACTCCCTATGGGCCATTCTGCTTCAACACAATGCCCTTCGGACTCAAAAACGCCGGCGCAACATATCAGCGCATGATTCAGACATGTCTGGCTACCCAGATAGGCAAAACAGTAGAGTCATACGTAGACGATGTGGTCGTTAAGACCAAACACGTCGAAACTCTAGTAGACGACTTGAGGGTGACATTTGACAACCTCCGAGCATATGCCATTAAGCTCAACCCGGAAAAGTGTGTCTTCGGAGTACCAGCCAGAAAGCTTTTGGGCTTCATTGTATCCGGTAGAGGAATTGAAGCAAACCCAACCAAGATCCAAGCTCTATCACAATTGGATATCCCAAAAGACCTCAAGCAAATACAAAAACTAACTGGGTGCGTAGCGGCTCTAAGCCGCTTCATCTCCCGTTTGGGAGAAAAGGCTCTGCCCCTCTATCGCCTCCTCCGGCGCACCGAACACTTCGAATGGACGGATGCCGCCACGGCCGGACTCGAAGAAATCAAGGCCATACTGGCAACAAATCCGGTCCTGGCCGCGCCCAACCTGGGCGAACCTATGTTATTATATATCACAGCAACACATCAAGTTGTCAGCGTGGTACTCGTCGTCGAACAAGAAACTGAAGGGCACAGATTCCCTCTTCAAAAACCAGTGTACTACGTATCCACTGTCTTAACTCCATGCAAGTCCCGGTACCCACATTATCAAAAGATAGCGTATGCGGTGTTCATGGCATCCCGGAAGCTTCGACACTACTTTCAAGAGTGTTCCATAACGGTGGCCTCCGAAGTACCTCTCAACGATATTATAAACAATCACGACGCAACGGGCAGGATTGCAAAATGGGCCATTGAGCTTGACATAACCTACAAACCTTGGCGAGCTATAAAGTCGCAAGTCCTGGCTGACTTCGTCGCCGAATGGACCGAAGCCGAACTCCCTAAAGAGTACAGCACGTACTCCAATTGGATCATGCACTTCGACGGATCCAAAATGTTGGCTGGCTTGGGGGCTGGCATCGTCCTGACGTCCCCAACTGGAGACATAGTCCAATACGTACTTCAAATAATGTACATGGACTCCAAAAACGCAGCCGAATACGAGGCCCTTCTACACGGCCTCCGGATGTAAATGTCCATGGGCATTCAACGCCTAGAGGTGCGCGGGGATTCAAACCTCGCAATATCCCAAGTAAATGGAGACTTTGACGCCAAAGATCTGAAAATGGCAGCTTACCGCAATGCCGTCCTAAAAATGTCAGCTCGGTTCGAAGGACTCGAATTCCATCATGTAGCCCGGGATAATAACCAGGCATCAGATGTGTTAGCACGCATCAGCGCAAAACATGATGCCATCCCTCCAAACATCTTCCTGGAACGGCTCTTTAAGCCATCAGTATTATGGGAAGAGGAGTCCGGAAATAACAATCCAAAGCCAGCTGCATCACCTAACACAGACAATTCTGACACGATCGGCGGCTCAGCCAATGAAATAACACCTTCAGCCCACGAAATAATGGCAGTAATTTCCCCGTGGACGGAACCATTCCTAGCCTACTTAATTAGGCAGGAACTTCCCGAAGACCAAAATGAGGCCTGCTGCATAGTTCGGTGATCTAAAGCCTACAAGGTCCATGAGGGAGAACTTTATAAGAAAAGCACAACCGGAGTCCTTCAAAGGTGTATCTCTGAAGTGGAGGGGAGAAATCTCCTGGCTGAAATTCATGCCGGACTCGGCGGGCACCACGCCGCAGCCCGGGCCCTTGTAGGCAAGGCCTTCCGTACAGGATTTTATTGGCCAACAGCCCGGGCAGATGCTCATGACTTAGTCCGACGATGCGTCGGTTGCCAGCTCTTTGCTAATCAGAGCCACATGCCACCCACCGCCCTCAAAACTATACCCATCACCTGGCCGTTCACGGTCTGGGGGCTTGACATGGTTGGCCCCCTTAAAGGGGGAAAACACAAGCGCAAATACTTATTGTTCATGGTGGGCAAATTCACCAAATGGATTGAAGCCAAGCCGGTTAAAACGGCAGAATCCGGACCTGTGATAGACTTCATATCCGGGGTAGTACACCGTTTCGGCGTCCCCCACAGCATCATCACTGATAACGACACGAATTTCACGGCCGATGAGGTTAAACTCTAGTGCAAAAACATGGGCATCAAGCTCGACTACGCTTCAGTCTATCACCCTCAAACTAATGGTCAAGTTGAGCAAGCAAATGGTCTAATCATGAGCAGCATCAAACCCAGACTAGTGCAGTCCCTCAAGGAATCTAACACGCACTGGGTAGAGGAGCTCGACTCCGTACTCTGGGGGCTGTGGACCACGCCAAACCGAACTACCGGATTCACACCATTTTTTATGGTTTACGGCGCAGAGGCAGTTCTGCCCTGCGATATAATTCATGACTCACCTAGTGTGCGCATGTACGAAGAAAGAGAAGCCGAGCTGGATCGGCAAGACAGTTTGGACGCCTTAGAGGAGGAGCGGGACGTGTCAAAAGCTCATTCCGCATTTTATCAACAGCGGGCTCGAAGATATCAAAGCAGAGAAGTACGGGCCAAAGCTTACAATGTTGGCGAACTTGTTCTACACCTGCCGGACAAGAAAAAGGACAAACTTAAGCCCAAGTGGGAAGGTCCCTTCATCATCGACCAAGTCCTGACCGACCGAGCATACCGTTTATGTAACGCATCTGACAACTGACTCGAGCCAAACCCATGGAACGCAGCCCGTCTCCGAAGATTCTACGCCTAACGCCGGACTCAGAGTTCGTCTCACTCCCCCGTCCACCTTTTTACATTTTCACTATCTCTTGTCCCCCTCCTTCTTCCCACTTTTTTTTTCTCAATACCTTTGATAGGCTGATTTGCGCATTGTTCGCACACACTCGATGTGCTCCTAGCACTCGTTATACCTGGGGGCTTCTTTAACAGAAGCTTATTTATACGGGCTTCATGCCCAACACATGTGGCATACTTCCGCATGTACCTTTTATTCACCATTATATGCATCGATATGACTTAAGTTTTGGCCAAGCTGGGTTCCTTGGCTCCTGTGCTTACCCCTACGTTCCTGATTGTTTGGCTAGGAGGTAAAGGGAGCACCTCTGCGATTGTTACTGCCGGGTCAGCCGGATGTGTACCTCAGACTGGGTGAAGCCGAAAGCTAGCGTTCTTAAGAGAATATTCGGTCGGTGACTTGAAAGATGATTTATTACTTACTTATTTATTTGCCCCCAGATGCTTTTTCTGCTATTTTCGCAGTCCGGACATGCACTTTAGGGCATGCCTCCCAGGGAAAGGAACCCTTAATGGAACTATTCTCCCTGGAAGATGTTTCTTACTAACCATGTAATATAACATAGCTAGTTCGGCACTTGTCTGATAAAGCAATTATGACCCCGGCGCCTTGTCTCCATGCATGCCCCGGTTCTTCTATAACCGTAAGGGTATTCGGACACACTCCGGACTATTGGGTCCGGAGGTTGAAGCGAAAAGGTCCGCAAAGACAAACGATCTACAATCCGTCTAGAAGGCATTTTACATGTCATTTCAAATTACATCGTCAAACTGACTGATTGTACTCCTCTTCAATTCCATCTAATAGGCTGTCTAATTTACAGTCCTATTGGGAATATTTCGCGGCCAGTTCTACTTGGCCGTACATTAAGCTCACAGGGATCTCCTTCCCATCAGGCCCTGCAGGTCCGACCTCGGCCATGTGGTTTGGGTCAGCCTTCAGGTACCGCGTCTTCACCATGGCCCAGGCCTCCCTGGCGCCTTGACGGCAGGCCAATATTTTCCACAGATGGAGGCGTCGCCGTGCTCCCTGAAGCTTCTCAGCAAGCTCTCCAAGGCCCTCGGGTAGGGAGACGGAAGGCCATAAATCCTGAACGACGCCACTCATCACCTGTCGAACACGTTCGAGCAGTTGAACCAGCTCGAGAAGTTGGTCACCCGTTGAACTAGGCATTTCCTCCGCAGGGCGACCTGTGAGCACACCTAAAAGACACATTTATGTCAATCGACTTCCTCGCCGAATTCTTCTTTTCAAAGGAATTTGCTCAAGCACTTACTATAAATGCCGCGACGAAGCCGCTGATTCTCCTTCACGGAGCCCGACAGCTGGGCCCGAACACCTTTCAGCTCTTCTCCTAGTTGGGTGTGGGCATCTTGGAGCTTGTTTCTCTCCTGCTGCACCTTCAGAAGCACCCTCTCGCCGGCCTTTAGCTGACGCAGTAGCTGTTGCTTGTCTGGATCTAGTCCGGCGCCCTCTACAATATTATTGTCAGATTTACGCACACGCCGCGCTTTGTTAAACTACTTCTATTTTCGAAGCACGTATTACCGGCGGGGGTCTCGGTGGCTCCCCCGGTGGTGGCTAGTGCGGCCTCAAGTTGGGCCTTGCACTATTGGAGCTCCTGGGACAGGTGGGTATTCTTCTCCATAAGATCCTGCATAATAAATGATCCTTAAATCAGTTGTTTTAACTATTTTAAGTCTCGGGGGCTACTAGCATATATAACTATTAAAATTACTTACCCGTATGTCCTTCACATACTGCTCCGTGGCTCTGGTTAAACCATCTTGAGCAGCACGGAGGTGCGCGTTTCCCGCATCAAAGGCATTCAACGCCTCCGGGGAGAAACACGCGTCACGAAGAACTGTCCGGCGACGCCTGTGATTCATGGCGCTCTCCACCTCAGACCGGGTGGCGGACAGCCTGTCGGCATCCCATGTCAGAGGAGCATCCGGCTCTTGCCTTGTGTTCGCCTCCACTTCCGGACCACGCGATGGAGCATGGCTGGCGGAGGCTTGATTGGCAACCTCTCCGGACACTGTCCGGCGAGCGCTCTTCCTCTTGGAAAGAGTTATGAGCGTTAATATGCCTCATAGAGATCCTTCCCTTAAAAACAACGGTGCGCCATACCATTGCGGCGACGTTTCGATTTGCGTCGCACTCCTCTTCCGCCTGCTGGGCCGAACTGACCCTTGCTGGTCAGCCGCCGCAGTTTCGGCCTCCCGCCCTAAAGGCACCTCCTGCGATGCACCATCAGTATAGGATGGTCAGAATTGAGCACGGATCAAATGATCGTGTCAAGACCTTGGTCGTAGTCACCTGGGAGGCCGGAATCAAGTCGGGGTAGTCAGCCGTAATGGCGACTAGAGCATTGTCCATGCTAAGTTGGTGGAACACCCCGTCAATCAGCTCCACCTTTATGTCCGGATCCTCTTCGGATGTCGGATCAAGGGATCGTTCTGGATCCTCGGGCTGTGGAGTTAGGCTTCGTATGCCCTCCACATCCCAGCGCAACTCCTGCGTCGAAATCACAAAGTAAAATACTTCACTTTGGAAGTATGGATCGGGTAGATAAACGTCCGCTTACCCAGCTCCGAGGGTTATTCATGGAGAATCCGTTCAATGGATTCGTGCGGAGAAAGTCCTCCTCCTCCCCCTTGTACAAGCCGGACAGGATCTTTGCCAGATCGGCTGCCGAGTTCGGCCCTCTGCGGCCGTGACGGGTGGCGTCGTCTTCCCCGTTGAAATCCCACATAGGGTGGCCCCTATATTGGAGTGGCTGCACCCCTCGCATAATGCACGTGGCCATGATTCCAATCATGCTCAATCCGGAGTGGGCCAGTAACCTAATCCGGCCCATCAGATAATGGAAGCTCCCATCCTCCTCCCTTTGAGGGCTCCGCGGGCGCCAACTCAGGCGTATCTTCAAGGGAGCATTGCTCAACTCCGGGAGGCCGATCCGAACTGGATCCGGCAGAGGAGCGTCCTCCATGTACAACCATTTTGAAGGCCAGTCTTCGGACGCCTTCTTCGGGGTGCCGGATAGATATCCGGTCCCGGCGATGCGCCATATTTCAACTCCGCCCACTTGATATATCGACCCCTCGTAAGAACGGGGTACAAGGCAAAACAATCTCTTCCACAACGCGAAATGGGGCTCGATGCCCAGGAACAGCTCGCAAAGAGCTACAAAGCCCGCGATGTGCAAAATGGAGGCAGGTGTGAGGTGGTGAAGCTGGAGTCCATAGAACTCCAGGAGCCCCCAGAGAAACGGATGTATGGGGAATCCGAGCCCCCTTATTAGATAAGGGACGAAGCATACCCGCTCTCCTTTGGAAGGGTTGGGGACGCTCTCCGCCTGCTTGCCACCCTTGAAGGTGGCTAGTCTGGCTCGAACCGGAACCATGAAAGCTGGGGGAAGATATCCCTCGGTTTGGAGCGCCACTAGCTCGCTATGTGGAACTGAGCATCTCCCCCAATCCCCTGGCTTAGGGCTGGGAGCGCGAGAGGAGGAGCCGCGTCGACTATCCATGATGGAATGGATTTTTGTCAGAAGCGCTTCGATGAGAACTTGCGAATGGAGGATGGTGTGAGCTGGATCTAGATCCTCGCCTCTCTTATAGGCGGCTCGTTCGCGCAGCTAGGGGGTAAAATGTAAAAATGCCCTAGCTTTTCGCATTCATACGACACGTGGAAGAAGGCCATTATTGGGTGTAGAAGCCAAGGAGCGCAACATTTATAAGGAAGCCAGACACTATTCGACAGGAACATGAAGTTTGAAGGAGAGCCCGCCTTGCAACGCCGAAGACAATATACGCGCCGGACTCGTCGTCGCTGAAGCCCGGTTCGGGGGCTACTGAGGGAGTCCCGGACTAGGGGGTGTCCGGATAGCCGAACTATCATCATCAGCCGGACTCCAAGACTATGAAGATACAAGATTGAAGACTTCGTCCCGTGTCCGGATAGGACTTTCCTTGGCGTGGAAGGCAAGCTTGCCGATACGGATATGTAGATCTCCTACCATTGTAACCGACTTTGTGTAACCCTAGCCCTCTCCGGTGTCTATATAAACCGGATGGCTTTAGTGCATAGGACGAACAACAATCATACCATAGGCTAGCTTCTAGGGTTTAGCCTCCTTGATCTCGTGGTAGATCCACTCTTGTAACACAGATCATCAATATTAATCAAGCAGGACGTAGGGTTTTACCTCCATCAAGAGGGCCCGAACCTGGGTAAAACATCGTGTCCCTTGTCTCCTGTTACCATCCGCCTAGATGCATAGTTCAGGACCCCCTACCCGAGATCCGCCGGTTTTGACACCAACAGCGTGAATTCGTATGAGTATGCATGTTTGATAGATCAATTTTGGTTCGAGTGTGAATTACATGTATGATTATCTCGAATTAAAATATTTGAATCCATTTTATGTTGACTCCTTTCACGCCCATCTCTCTCGCATGCATGCTCCTTCATGTAGCTATCACTCTCTTTTCTCCAGCTCACCCGCACGCTCACTTCATGTTTCTCCTATCCTCACAAACATGGTCTCTCGACGTCTCCCTTGAGAAGTGTCACACTCTCCCTATCATTATACATTACACGGTTTTCATTATCTCTCACGTCTCCACCATTCTCTAGTATCACTAGGTACCTAAGCTTTCTCTTTCACCGCCACACACAGTCTCACTCGTTTTCACTTTGTCTTCCTCTCTATGGGATACTCTCACACACCCTATATGTCTCTAGATATGACTCATACCACTAAAATTACTCTCTCTCCTATAGACACAACATTTGTTGTGGTCTCCTTTCTGTCTCCATCCTAGTTATAAAAATGACATTATTCATTTGTTTACCGATCAGACAAACTCCCCCCCTCTCTCTCTCTCACACACACACAACTCCTGCTTCCACTCCCCTTCCCGACTACCGTCTCTCTCTCTCTCTTTCTCTCTCTCTCTCTCTCTCTCTCACACACACACACACACACACACACAGAGAAAACTCTCGCTTTCGCACCCCCGACTCGTCTTTCTCTCACAAACATTTATCGACTAGCCTCTAGATAGGTCTATACACCTGCACACTCGTGCTTCCACTATCGCATACATGTCTCTCTCCCGCTCCTTCTATCTACGTAGATTTTTCTTCCCTCCTTGAGACATGCCCTCTCGATCGTGCACACACACACTATCGCCTCATTTTAAGCTGATACCTCTCACACACACACTCTTTGTGTCTTTGTCACACATGCACTCCGTCCTCCTCCTCTCTCCCTCTCTCTCTCTCTCACATGGGCTTTTTGCAACAACTAGCAAGATACCCATACATTGCACGGAACATCAAGATGCATTTGAATGAGTAGTTTATCTTGTGGGATAAAAGGATGAATGAGGGAAGGCCTTATTTGCAAATGTGGAGAGGGGTGTAGGTACCTTTTTGCAAAATCTCGATAGTTTCCTTCCTATCCGTTAGGTATAGATCGGACGGCCTATATTGCAGGATGTCAAGCACACCATCATCACCGACTATGCTTTTTATAAGAGTAGGGATAAAAAACGGAGTTGGTGATGATGGTGGGCCTGCCATCCTGCAATATAGGCAGTCCGATTTATATCTGACGGATAGGAAGGAAACTATGGCAATTTACCCGCACCCCTCTCCACATTTGCAGATAATGCCTTCCCTCATTCATCATTTTCTCCCACAAGATCTTGATGTTCCGTGCAACGCATAGGCATCTTGCTAGTAAGAGTAGAAATTAGACATATACCACTTCTCGAATCTAGAAACCAACAACATTCCTCCCTTATCTCATGAAAACCGCCAAAGGAATATATTTTGAGTGAAACATAACATATTTTTAGTGATATACATATTTCAAAACTAGACTCTTTTTTCTATCAAATCAGTGAATATGTATTAATCTACTTTGATCGTGTGGCACCGCATTGGCACATTGCTAGTAGTTATTGCCACTATATAATTTTTTGGACACCAGACAAACGGTGGAGTACATATATGAAGAGAAGAGGCGCACACACGTAGTTGGTCTCTCGCTGTCTCGCACACATGAGACTTACGTAAAGGCACCGTTAACAAATAATCCCTAAAACCCTAGGTGCACGATTGCTTCATGCGTGGGTACTGGGTACATGGTGGAGTGCACCTTTGTAGGAATAGTCAGCTCGCGTGATAATTTGATCCGTAGGAGTTGATGGTGGGGACCATAGGTGAACGACCTAGTGGCGGTCGCTCGCCAGTTGCCACAGATCGATTAGCCACGTTTAAAATATCATTTTTAGCGGTGTAAGAGTTCCGATTTTCAATGGCGCGTTATAAGTACTAAGTACTTTTTAGAACGATTGGTATGGAGCGAAAATGGAATTCATAACTACTGCCACCTCCGTCCTGGTTTATTGGGCCCTTGAGCCAAAACGTAAAGATCAAGAAAAGCACACATATAGAGAAATTGGAAATAAAATACCTATCTAATCACCCCTACTAACAAGGACTATTTACTACCTCTGTGGATGCAATGGCTATTGCACGCATGTAGCCTGCATGCATATCCAATCGAGCAGCCCCATGCGCTTGCTTCCATGGGGAGAGTGTTGGAATTTGGGATGGAGAAAATAAAGTGATGTGCTTAAATGCAGTGGCCCAATAAAAATGGTACAACCTGTGATAGCTCACGGGATTAATAAACCAGGACGGAGGTAGTACCTCCTTGGCATATGGTTGTATGGGTTTATGTTGGAAGATATTGAACCTGGTAGTTCTAGGGCAAATACTATGGTTTATATGTTGGTTTTCAGTAATGAAAATCGGAAGGGGGAAACCCTTCTTTGATAAAAAAAACTACTACCTCCGTTCTGGTTACTAGTCCCCATCGTATTTTGGGTCAAAGTTTGTCCACGGATTTTACTTGTAAAATGTGAATGGAAAACGAGATTTTGTTATACCCAAACAAAAAAGGACTGGAGGGAGTGATTGCTCTTACTCGGACGCGACCTCTCATAGAGCAGGCATTGAACTGGCGCGCCGGCCAATAGGGCCCCACTCGCTATAGTCCCGGTTGAACACGCCTCCTCGCTACATGCAACTGGCTTCAGACTGTCCCGCCTGCCTCCATTGAATCCGCGCATGTACCGGCAACGCGTCCTTCCATGAGCCAGCCGGCATTTTAGAACACAAAAAATGACCAAAATATAATTAATTACTAATGGTCTTGACTTATTGTGCTCGCCCTGGTAGCAGGAACTAGAGGTTTTTCTTTATTTATAACTCTCCTCACATTTTGTTTGGCTTTGAAGTGAATCATGGTTGTGTACATTATCTATGAATGTGCAGATACCTGTGAACATGAGTTTGAGGTGGAAGTTGAAGTTGGAATGTCGGGCTTGCGCGTGAACTATACCATGTCCAATGCTTCGTCTGTTATTGTTTGGAAAGTAATTGATGTTATTACATGACCTGATTTTTTTTTATTTTACGACACATCAGTAGATGCACGGACATCATAACAGGCATGCTGACTAGATAAACATTTGAACCTAGCTATTATGAAGGAAATTTTGTATTGACAACAAATTTTCATAGCAGGAGATGCCTAGCTTGCTCTGCCTCTGCTAGCTTATTTCTGGCTTCTTCCATCTCTTATTTGGCTTGGGTGAAGAGAGCATATGATTGCTCTTTTCGCTTCTTCAGGAACTCAGCTACATTCTCAATGGCTGTTGCACACTTTCTGCCTTTACTAGAGCCACGAGGACACAAACAGCTAACGACTCCACCTGGCTTGTGTGTAATCGAGCATCATCTGGGAATTTGCTCCTTGTGTCTAATCCAACATCATTAGGGAACTGGCACCTTGTGTGTAATCCAGCCTCATTTTGGAAACACGACCTCGAGGTTGACCATACTTCCTTCCTCGCAGGAACTGCATCCTGACATGAAGTTACTTCTTTTTTAGATCAATTCTCAGAGCAACCCAGATCCATTTAGTAGAAGCCAGATAAACAGGACTCGGAGAAGTGAATTAAAAAGGAAAAAAAATATAAAACAGACTACAAGGTGAAAACACCCACTTCCTACATCAAGCTAAAAATGAAAGCATTAGGATGATTAAGACTCTTCTTATTACACATCGAAGAACATGAGGCTAAACAAAATTAATTGAAGGGTGTTACTCACCAAAGCTTTTTTTACAGGTTCGGTGCAGCTCCTCTTTAACTTTCCATGCTCCTTGAAGATGTCCCCAATATCCCGTGTTTGGTCTTCATTGCTCCTCTGCATGTTCGCACTCATGGTTTTAAAATCTCAACATCGCAAGAAAAATATACTACTAGTAATACTCATGCATCTTGTGGGCAACATTAAAGCACTCGTTTGCCATGTTAGAGCATCTCCAACAGAAGCGCAATGCGCGGCACTTTAAGAAAGTGTTTACAGTGCTGAGATCGAGAAGTAGAGATAAAGAGTAGAGACTAGAGAGTAGAGGATAGTTCTCAGCATAGATAGTTAAAAAATAGATAATTTAACTACTCCTCGTCGTCCGACACCTCCTCGGTGATGTCCTCCTCTGATGTCTGAATGTAGGCGTGAAGATACCAATCATCATTGGATTCCCAGGGTGATGTTGATCCTAGCCTCATGTTTAATTGAATGTTCGCTTTTCGCCTACGCTTGTCCTCGCGATAGGCGGCTCGCCCGGCCCACCTCTTATCCCTCTCCGCCCTCCTTTGAGCGTAGAACTCGCGCTCATTGATGATGTCCTGCGGGAAGCATTGGTGCCACAGCGCCATGGATTCCTCGTCCATCTTGTTGATGCCGAGACGGTGCTCCCGCCTCCGGTTGTCGCGACGATCCTCGTCGGTGATAAGCCGCGGCTGAGGCGTGAGCTCCTGCGCCCGCTCCCGCGTCAGCACGTTGGGGAAGTTCAATGTTTTATGAGGCCACCGGAGGCGCCACACCGTTGCTTCGTACGTGCGGGCGGCCTCATTGACGGTGTCAAAATTTCCGAGGCCGAGGAGCATCCCGCGGAACCGGATCTCGGCAGAGAAGCCGTGTGAGGGGCGCGCGCGGACGCGCGGTTTCCCCAAGTTTCCCGGCGACGCGGAGGCATGGTGGCGTGGTGGCGGCGAGGCAAGAATGAGTAGGGAGAGAGCCATGGCGAGGCATAGAGCGGGGAGAGAGCGGTGGCAAGGCATAGAGCGATGGGAGGGTGTTGGATTTTATAAAGCACGCCGGGCGCCGCGCCCCAAAACTGGCGCACGCCAGACCTCTTTTTCCCGCACGCGCGATCCTTTCCCAAAGTCTCTGCTATCTCTACTCTCTTCTCTACTGTTATATTTATTTTATATTTTATATTTATCTCTAATTCTCTACTCTCTACTTTTTTTTCTTTTAAAAAATAGAGTTGGTGATGATGGTTTGACTGCCATCCTGCAATATAGGCCGTCCGATTTAAATCCGAAGGATAGGAAGGAAACTATGGCAATTTTGCAGAAAGATATCCACACCCCTCTCCAGATTTGCAAATAAGGCCTTCCCTCGTTCATCCTTTTCTGCCACAAGATAAACTACTCATACAAATGCATCTTGATGTGTGCAATGCATGGGCATCTTGCTAGTTCTAGAAAACATTCCATCATTTGCCACACTGTTGGTTGTAGATGAAGAACCTACCCATGCACAGTGCGATATAGGAGCTACGCACAATTACAAGCTAATATTCTGTTGGACAATGAAGGATATAACCAATTACTTTTATGAGAACAATAGCAACCAGGAAATTTGAAGGGTAGGTATGAACAAAATAGGAACATCACATGTACTGCTAAGTGACTCAATACACACATTACCAATCGAGGAGGAGAACGATGGTCGCGGTGGCCTCTGTGCATGATAGTTGGCAATGGGAGTCAGTTCATTGTCCACGACGGTGGTGCTTCTGCGCTTGGCGTCGGCTTCTGGGAAGCAGATCCGAGATCGTAGAAGATGCTGCCAGGGAAGAGGCTCCGTGTACGACGACGGTGGATTGACTCCCGTGCGGCGTATGAGGTTGTCTATGAGGCAGATGCGTTGTGGTGGACGAGTGCGCCAATGTAGAAGGGGAGGAGCACGAAGGCTGCGGTGTCGTGGAGAAGTCTATTTTGCGGTGGGGATAGAAAATGGGGAGTATTCAGGTGAACTACTCTGGATGCCAGGGTGGGGTTGGCTGGGTAGGGTGAACCTGAAGTTACAAAAACAACCCCCTACCAAGCATCATCCCTAGGCCTGTTAAGAAGGCTATGATAGTAACTTCCCACTTCTTGAATCAGGGTCGCGGGAGATTTTCCCGCCGACCTCAAAATTTTTGACACTGAACTCCCCGCGTGGCGTGGTGGGTGATAGGGCTAAGCAACTAGCGAGTAGTACTAGTAACTACTAGTACTACCTCCGTTTTTATTAACTCTGCCTATTAGGTTTGACCGAAGTCAAACTTCCTAAAGTTTGACAAGTTTATAGAAAAATATAAACATTTACCATAACAAATATGTATGATGTGAAAGTACATTCAATAATGAATCTAATGGTATTTATTTGTTATTGTATATGTTACTATTTTTTGTTATTAACTTTCTGAGAGCTAACAAAACTTGACTTTGACCAATGCTAATACGCGAACTTAAATAAAAACGGAGGGAGTACACATTTGTTTTCTTAGTTTGTAGTGAATTAATCATTTGTTGTAATTGTGAAATAAATATATTAGGCTACTGACTTCGAATGTAATGGTCTATACAATTCAATAGTTACAATCATTGTTGAATTCCAAGATGTATACGAGGTCTACAGTACTTCACAATATGCTCAAACTCACATAATCCCAGTCAAATGAGAATCTAAATGCCTTTCATAGTTATTACTTTATAGGATGCAACAAAACCAACCATAACTCTACATCATCCATTATAAAAGCAACATTTTGAACACATCCCAATGTGGGAATGAAATGTGTAGAGAGAGCTTGCGAAGATGGAGTAGATAGGGCGGGAAAGATTGTATGTATGTGGACGAGAGAGTAGGAGACAAACCTAATGAGACAGAGCGAGAGAGAGAGAGAGACAGAAAGAGAGAGGAAGAAGTTAGGTTTGTGATAAAGATGGAGACATGTAATATACGTGTGCATCCGGATACTGTACATGTGGAAGGAGAAGAGACAACAGGTTTGATGAGAGAGCTGGAAAAACATGGATGAGAGGGGAAGGATCTCGTGGGTTGAGGGATTGATAGTTTTGTGCGGGGGAGAGAGGGATTGGTAATGTTGTGCTGGAGAGAGAGGGTAGGGGGAGGAGTCAGTCACCCGTCGTCACATAATCCTGCTTCCAAATGGCCCCGCATTCTCTAGCGCAGTGTGGTCATCGTATTCGATCTCCTCGATGCCCTCTTTGAAGATTGAGGTGTTGTGCATGCTGGGGTGCAGAGAAGCACAAGCTAGAGTGGTTGCCATATAACCTTGGATGGGGATGAATTGTGTGCTCAAGGGAGGGTGTGTGTGTGTGTGTGCGCACGCGCGTGCTTGTGTGTGTGTGTCAGATATTGAGAGAAAACAAACCTATGGAGAGAAATGTGTGTGTATGTGACAGAAATCTACATGCTAAACAGGGTTTTCACGAAGAGATTGTGCGTGCGAGATAGAGAGCGATGTGCGGGCCTTAAGGTGGGCAGGGGCCGGCTGAGGGTGTCAAAATGTGTGCGTTGATGCATGTGTTACATGCGATCGTGCGAGGGACGGACGAAGCGAGAGAGATGGTTGTTGTGTTACAGATGCTCCTCTCTCTCTCTCTCTCTCACACACACACACACACAAGTAAAATAGAAGACTGTTCTCTCAAGTATACACAACGTATCAGCATCTGTCTATGTCTCACTTATGCATGATCATTTGCACATTCACACCTCTCTGTCTCTATCACATGCACAACGTCTCCACATTACACTTCCGCCACAACACACATATGGACACATACACACGTTCTCTCTCAGTCACACACACAAAATCAATATTAAAAAAAACTAGGGCGCACCTAAAACGTCCAAATCCAAATAAACATGAACTACAGCTAAATTCAAATATATGGAAATATTGTAGCGTCAAGAACTTTTCCATGAAAAAAAGTTAGAGTAATATTCGTGGATTGTTTTCACCCACACAAAAAGGTTCGGTGGATGTCCTTCGAGCGCAACACGGTGACACACCATTCGATCGACCATGTGGCCGCGGTTCACGCGCTTGCACAGGATTTCGTATCGTGGCTATGGTAACTAATATAAGCGCTTCCTCAATTTAATGTTTATGTGTACTAGTACGATTTTCTGTCAAGTTTGACCAATCCTATATAGAACTAAAGTAAGCTCCCATATGAGCACTCACCAATATACCGCCACCGCCATTGCGCATGCCGGCGCCCTCTTGCTTCGGCCAACAATTTCTCGCCCATCACCGCCGTGTTGCCACCATCCCTGTGCCATGAAGCCAAAGGCTCGCCCGCTTACGTCGTCCGCAGCCCCTCCTTGCAATGCCGTCGTGCTGCCAAGCACGCGAGTAGCTGGTGGAGCCGCGTATATGCACACAGCGTACAAAGAGGAGGACGAGCACGTGCTCTAGCACGCCGGCGAGGAGGAACTAGTGTGTCATTGTCGTGTTCGCCCATGCGGAGAAGGCACGCATGGTGGCTGTCACGGCGAAAGCCGGTTGTGCCCGCGCCAAGACCACAAACCGGGTGCAGACGTGGAATCTACCTTCAAGACCTTGAATGCCATGTGGATCCTGCAATCTGAAGGAGCAATTTCGGTCAGTTGACTCTTGTGAGCCGTTGGATTCAACATGGATGGCTAGAAGGGCTTCTTTAACCTCCGAAATTGATGCACAGTTCATCTTCTTAGCCTGCCACACGCCTAACCACCTGCCTGCCATTGCGCCACCCTCCCCTGAGATGCCTGCCACCGCCATGCTCCCCCCACCCCGCCATCCATTTAACCCCAGGCACGATCCATTTTTTCGGCGAACTGCATTCCAGACCCAACACTCAAAAGATAGATCAAGGGCATCGCGACACCCTAATATAGATACTGGGGTAGCTTCCCTGCCATCTTCTTCCTTCACTCCGTCGAACTTCTTTCACAAATTGACTGACCCAAATTATACTACTAGTACAAATGTATTAAGTACAGTAGGAACACGAAGATACGAGCAGTGGTACCAACTGCAAAAAGAACAGTAGTAAGACGTAGTACTAGTACTACTATACGTACTAAAGAGTTCAAATAACGAGAAAGAACATAAAGTTCAAATAACGAGAAAGAACATAAACATAGTTCTGCTGGGGTCTCAGTAGAACACACCCCTGAAATAAAACTAAGCAACTAGTCCACGTGACACTGCAGTAGAACCAGCATGAGCGACGGCACTGCCACCTTACTCAGAGTCTGACTCCACGTCCTCGACTTTGTCCTCGTCCCTCTTCCTCTTCCTCTTCGCTGACGCTTCTTTGCTTGAACTGGACACTGGGCTCTGCTTCTTCATCCAACCCTTGTAGATATTTGAACAAAGGTAGGCATCCATTGCTGCGTACAGGATGTGATCTTCATCTAATGTCTTCGACTCCCATGCATGATGAAACTCGTGGTGAGGTTTCATCAGTTTAGAATATGAAGCATCAGTCATGGATGTTGCCAGGGTAAGGATTGAAGGATGAGAGGAGGACACCGGGCTTTCCTTCTGGAGATCGAAGGGCTAGCCTACAACAAGGCCTATCCGACCCAGGACATCCCTGTCGTTCCTAAAGTGTATAGTAATGAATGTCACTCTTTCGTCCTTGAGGAAGTTCTTAAAATCCTGGCACTCAACGTCGGCATCGCATATGTGGTAGACCAAGCACACGTTATGTACGCAAACCTGGATCACGGTGGGCTTCTTCTTCTCTGCCTCCTTTAGAATCTTCTCTCTTTCCAGGACTGTAGTGTACTCAACATCTAGCACAGTGACCCACTCATCCTTTGAACTATTGAACATGTGTAGGAAGCGAGCAAGGCATGCTTTCACCATTGCAGATCCATGTGTGTAGATGACGATGAACTCATCGCCGGTGATGGCTCTAACCTGGTACTCAGTAGCGACCATGGAGATTTCTGAGGCCATGGGAGGGTTAGGAGAAGTTGAACTGGTGTAATGTGAGAGGACGGGATGACTGGGAGCGAACTGTTGTAAGGTACTATACTAATAGAAGACGGGGACGAGTAGGGCGTGCGAACGGTGTGGGGTTGTTGGCTTGCCCGGTGGATAAACAGCTGCAAGCCCCCAAAGAGTTCTCGAGTACTATGTAGGACCCACTAGATGTCATGTTTACTAGACCCATATCGTAGGCCTGACGGTATAGCTTCTGCCTGTTCACACGCCATGCTGGCCCATGGATGTAACTTCACTTAATTCCGTCAACCGTCGCGTCTCCCATGACCTTCGCCTCCCTCCCGCTGTCGCGCCCTTTGAGAGTTCGACTGGCTATAAATGAGCAATATTTTTTTCCTACTCCGCATCCATACTCCCTCTGGTCCTTTTTACTTCCGTCAACCATTTGCGAAGTGTTTGACCAAATTTATACTAAAAATATCAATATCTAAAATACTAATTATAATGAATATAAGAACTACGTTTTATAATGAGTATAAAAAAATTGATTAGACATTATGAATGTTGATACATTTTTCTATAAGTTTGGTCAAAGTAGAGGTACATTGACTTCAGACAAAACTTAAATGGACAGTGCAGACTTGTTCCTCCGTCCAGGTGCATGACATGTCCTATCTAGTCATCACAACAAGGTTAGCTATTAGAGTACTACTACATCCCTTCTAGTTTAAAGGGATCGATTCAAAAATTTCACCTACTCTTAGCAAGATAGAGGCGGTGGAATAGTTTAGGTAGTCTGCAAAAGTACTCAACTAATTTTGCTGTTCTTCACAAAAAAATGTGTTTACCAATGCATTATGGCATTGCATGCATGCATGAACACTAGTTACTCTAACCCCCCTCTCTTCTTTGGCACATCAGCATGTTTGCCATTCCCGTGTGCATGATACCAGCTAAGATACCACCATTATGGCCAGCCTTAATCATCGCATGCAATAATTTAGTGCACCTTGAAATATGAACATGTGTGGGGCATTTATGTTTTTAATGACTTCAAACTATACCTAGCCCGACATGCAAGATGACTTACTATGCACCGATCCCCACACCTGTAGGAAGCCCGTTTGTCTCCAAATCTTTTCCTCTCCATGTGTGTAAAAAATATGCCTGCTAGACTCTCCTTCTCCCTCCGGCGGTCCCACCACTCCACCCCATGTGAAAAATCTGCATGCATGACTCTCCTCCCCCGTGCTCGTCCAATCCACTGTGACTAGCAATATTTCCATCCCTTCCCTCCCCTGTAATTTACTCCAACAAATATGCCCACGTAGTTGTTACATTAATCACACAACATATCTTACGGGACGCTGCTTCAGTTACTTAACTATAGGTGCATTGGGTCACTGACATATGGGTGCAACAGGGGTCTAGCCCACATGTCAGTGACATAACTGGACCTGTAGTTAAGTCAATGCAGCTCAGTCCATATCTTACGTAGGTGTGCCATTGCTCGCTATAAATACTGCGCCTCCCACGACATTCAGAAGAACTCTCACGTTCATCGCTATCTCCTCCCCCTCCCTCGCACGTTGACCACCATGGCATTGCCTCTCCCAAGCCCTAGGCGCCCCTCGCTACAACGCGCGGACGGTCTTGTGTCGCCATTTCGTTCCTCGCCGCCACTAGTTGTGGAGGACGCGTTGGCATTCCACTCCTTGCCGTGACGCGTCGAGGTGGACACGTCGGCGTTCCCAATCTCGCTAGCACGCACGTCGGAGGACACATCGGCTCCACGCTACGAGGAGAATGTCGCACCGCCCGCCGAGCCCCCAGCCTTGAGGAGCTTTGGAAAGAAATGGATGTCTCCTTGTGGGAGGCTTTGCCTTTGGCAGAGCACACCAAAATAGAGGCAGAGTAGAAGTATGAGGAAGAGAAGCGCGCCGCGGGGCAAGCTGCCTGGCAGGTCTATGTCACATTTGAGAGAGTTCGGCAATTGGCGCTTTGGCAGAAGGCTCGTGCGAGGGCCGTGAGGGTGGCGGAGGACTCCCGTGCCAAAGCCCTGAGTGCAGTCGGGCCAAGAGCCTCATCTACGCTTGGCGGTAGGTGGACTGGGTGCACACTTCGAGCAAGGAGGAGTACATGTTGGCGCCGGATCACCACACCGGTGAGATCACGCTCGCCTGCCGGCAAGCTGCCAATCAGCACCTCGCGAGTTGCGAGGCTGAGGAAGAGGAGTTGTGTCGGTGCGCTAGGAAACGGCCGTGCACCAGGGCACTCGTGGCGCGCCACAAGCGCTCCCGCGAGCGCTGTGGCTTTTAGTAGGAGTATAATTTAGTTTCGTAAGGCGATCTCATTAGTTTTGGGATGCAAATGATAAATCCCGAACGTTCGGGAATTATTAGCGTCCTTAATTAAGTATGTAAAAGGGAAAGTTTGGAAACCTTGTGTATCCGTACGCATTTTGTAAGTACGTGCATATAGCACAAACTTTACTACATACTATCGCACTACACGTCTCTCTCTCTATATTCTTGTAGACTATGCTACTCCCTCCGTCCAGGTGAATAAGTCATCGTTGGTTGTGCACCGTGACCAAGAAGGAGGGAAAACTTATACACTTAGACAAAGGGAGTACTACTATTACTTATGTATGTGCAAATGCACGTTTTAGCATTACGATGCGATTTTATAAAAGTAGAAAAACAACACTAGTCAAGCTTGTGAAACGATTCAATGCAAAACAAATGCAAAAATGCTTGTTTGATTGTTTACTTTTAGCTTCCTTCTCTGTCGTTATTTCTCTGTCGTACTTTGCATGAAGTATCTCACTGGTCGGAAAGGCATCCAAATTCCCAAACTGCTTCCTACACCTTGTATCAATTTTTTTGCCTAACAAGTTGTGCCGTGCAATTGGAATTCCAACTTGAGTACTACTATTAGTGGGAGTACCAGGGGCCAGTTCATTTAGGCTTCTAGATTAGTAATTCCATTACTACTACCTCCATCCTGGTTTATTGTTCTCCTTTCTAATATGTGTCAAATTTTGATCATAAATTTAACTAATGAAATGTTCGTGCATGTCACATGCACTAACTTTTTATCAGTTAAATGTTTGGTCAAAATTTAGCACAAATTACAATGGTGATGAATAAACCAGGACAGAGGTACTAGTAGTAGTTTAGAAGCCCAAATACATGAGTGAGGCGCCTTAATGTTACTCTCCACTGTGACTAGTCTTATGGGAAAAGCTGGGGAAGAGACGGCTTATTTTTTTTAAGTTGCCAATAGAAATGGCCCTAGGAGTAATAGCTAGGGATACTAGGAGCAGTAGCTAGGGATCGAGTGTGCGAGATGAACCGGAGAAAGTAAATGCAGAGAAATGAAATGCAAAAAAGACGGAGGGATGTGATGGTTGCTTGTCCGTTTATTTTACCAGGCCACTTATTACTGGGAGTGGTTGGGTTTTGTGACGAGCGGGGTGAGGCTCCCATGCAGCGCCGCTCTCTACACTAGTACTACATTGGTCATGGTTTATTAGTCCCCTATTGAACTTGACTGAAGATTTAACTGACAGAATGTTAGTGCATGTCAACAAAAACTATATCGTTGGATTCGTATTTGAACGTAGTTTTCAATGATATAATTTTAGGTGACATGCATCAGCATTTATCGTACTATATATAATGTTAGTTCAATTTTTGGTCGTACTAATCTATAGTAAAGTGCCCGTGCATTGCACAGAAGAGTGAAATGCATTGATCAGGGAGTTGTTTATTTTGACAAAGGATGTTGGGGTGATCTCATGTGTAACGGGTATCGATAGGTTTCTTCGGATGTTATTTCATCTCTAAAGCTCACAAACATCCGGTGAAATAGATAAAAAAAAGTATCTTGTGCAAACAAAACTGTTCAACTGTTCAACCTGCATCCAAAACTTGTGAAGAAATAACACTTATTGTGCTTTGCAAGAAATGATCTTTAAGAATTAGTTTTTGACTATCGATTGTTATACATGTTGGCTACAGATGACATGGCACCTTCTTATAGTTAACAGTTGGCTATACTACTAAGTATTAACCATGCCCTTATACATCTAGACGGAGGGATTAAATCAGGATGATTTGGAAGGCGCAGAGGAGATGTAAGAAATGGTCCATCGTAAGTCTTTCACCAGTACTGTAGTAAAAATTCATACATGGAAGATTCTAGACTAAACCATAAATGGATACACTTTTATTCTTGCGCGATACTCCAATAGAGCAAGATCATGCATGGAAGTCTCCACATGCTTAGATAGCGGAATACATTGAGCGAAGACTGATGATCAACATTTAACTTGGTAATGCATATGTCCAGGTGAACCTCCTTGGAATCCCCGTGCACCGCGTTGGGGGGTAAATCACATCGGCAGGAAGGTCCCAGCTCTGCATAGTCCTAGTCAGCATGATGGACCCGGTGTCGCCGCCCACGTACCTTTGAGGGGTAGTAACAGTGAGTATGCACCCATACATCAGCCTCATGTCAGTGTCAGCGTCAACGGCGTCTCCCTTGACGCACACTACAGAGATGGGGCGCCGGCCTGTGCGGGCCTCCCTGGTGCCCACGATAAAGAGGAAGACGTTGTCGTCCTCCTATGACACTAGCAGGCGGCGGTGATCCTCTAGTGACTCCGGCATAGTGAACGGGTAGCACGTCTCGTACTGGATGTTCTTTGCCAAGGGCCAGTAGTGACCACCGCACGCATCCAGGAGGTGATGCACGATGTTCACCGGCGAGCCCCAAAACGGCATCAGGCACTCATAGCAGTAGACAAAGGGCTCCTTGGAGGCATCGACGAGGCCGTCCATGAAACGGGAGTGGCTGTAGGGGATGCTGCGCTAGTTGATTATATGAGAAAGTTACTACGAGATTTAATGCGAATAAGCACAAAATAAATCATGACGGCTATAACATATATTAAACTAATCATGTGGACTAACATAGTAGATGAACAGATAGAATCTAGGATACAAAGTAGAAACATGAATTCTAGGACGATTTCTAATAGGAAGGACAGAAACACATACGGTGCAACGGCAGCAGCACTGTTGGCGTTGAGGTTGTCCCCCATGTCATTGAGGAAGAGGTTGCCAAGGTCAGGGAAGAAGTTGTCATCGGTGAAGTCGTCGCTGCTAGCAGTCGCGAGAGTGCGCTCCCCAAATTTCAACAGTGCCCGCCAAATGGAGCGCAGGCGTGAGTGGCTATAGGGGACGTTGCAGCCGCTGAATAGAGCGCAGGAGTAGCACACGAAGTAGTAGATGGTGCTCCTCCCTAAGTCTCTGTCTCTACTCTTATCTCTATCTCTACTACTCTTCTTTGTTTTTTATAACAAGTCGAATAGTACTGCGCTGTCCGTTGCAGGCCCGGCTGAACACGCCTCCTCGCCTCCATCATCACCAACTGAGTCTTTTATAGGAGTAGGAGTAGAGAAAAAACCGAGTTCATGATGATGGTGTGCCTGCCATATTATAATATAGACTGTCTGATCTATATCAGACGAATAGAAAGCAAACTATGAAAATTTTACAAAAGATACCCGCACCTCTCTCCACATTTACAGATAAGGCATTGCCTCGTTCATCCTTATCTCCCACAACCTCATTGCTGAGCAATTAAAAAAGGAAGTCATTGGAACAATCTTGCATGGTGGCCGCTGCCGGCGCCGTCCATCCCCATGCCTCCGCCCAGTCCGACCACCAGTCACCACCACGCCCCACTCCTCCTCACCTTATCTATCACCTTTCTCGAGATACCATTTTTTCAATGAAATGGTCGAGATACCATTTTCCAATAAAATTCTCGAGATATCATTAGTTTTTACACATGGGATTAATCCTGCATGGGTCAATCACAACAGGTGTTTTGTAGAAAAATGCATCTTGATGTTCTGTGCAATGCACGGACATCTTGCTAGTTTTTTGCATATAATTCCAAACACCACATAGACATGGTCTGTGACCATTTTACAACTATGCTAGTATCATTGTTAGTGGTCAGCTGGTGCAAGTTATAGCCCCAGGTGTTTTAACCTTTTTTTAGTAATGATATCTGGCGATTGTTCGCCACGAGCTCAATACTGGCGAATCCCACGTAACCATCAGATTTCCATCCGACGGTGTCATGTTTTTAAGCCATAGTATTGTAACTGCGTCACGGGGGTTTGCAACTGCCATGTCTCCCAGCGAATGTTTGCTGGGGATTGGAGTTAGCACCGATGGCGGATCGTAGTCGTTCCACGCTCAGGCATTGAAGTGTCTAACTATTTTAGATTAGAATATACTACTCCTCTGGTGCTAGTAGTAGAGCAGAGTCCTACTCCACTACTACTACTCTACTCAAGCAAGTTAGGGCATAATATTAGGTACTGTAGGGAATAGCAGTACTGTGATCACTCAAGCAAGTTGTCTGGCATCGACATGACCCTACGCTGCTGGTATGTGTCTCGTAAGTCAAGCGGTGTGTTGTAGTCATCATCACATGTCCACTTCCTGCAGCACATATTCGCTTCTCCATCTTTGTCCGCACATAATCTCGTCCAATCTTCCATCCCCGCTAAGGCGCCTCCCCCCTCGTCCGAAACCCAAGCACTAACAATGGCATAACCAAGCAGCGTCCGCCGAAAGAGTGGATGGAATTCGCTCCCCACCGAGGTAATCAAGCTCATTGTTTCGCTTGTGGACAATCTCAGTACCATGCCGCTTGTCGCGTGCTCGTCGGGGTTGTACCGTTTACTCAAAGCCCTCAGGCCGGAGCTTTTTAAGCCAGCTCCTTGCTTGCTGATGCCGCCTGATCTTCAGTAACGGCATGCCACGCAGCATAACTATCGTAGGGTGGCGAGCATCAACCCCCTTGACTGCGATCCGATCCCCCTCACCCTCAACTACATTAACGGTATGTACTGGTCGGCATGAACACGTCTTGGATGGTGCTCGTCGACGGTCGCGGCAGCTGGATGCTCGTGCACTAAAAGAGATATGTCAACTAGTGACCTTTTGTCAGTGACCCTGGAAGAATTGGTCATAATTTTATGACCATTTTACACCAATAGGTCAAAAGTTGTTGGGGGGCTCCAAACCCTAACCTATAATGACTATTCTGGTCAGAAAGGTCACAATGTCATTACAGGAAATGGTTATAAAGCGGGAAGCACTGTCCACTGCCTCATGCCTAGCTGATAACGACCAATATAACATGGTCACTACACTTGATTTTGAATTAATTAGAATGATTAGGCAGCCACCTCAGCAACCTCGCTTATGTGTCACTGTCTAGGTATCATTTTTGGTTAAATATTAATATTCAACAACAGACGAGGCACACACTGACATGCAGGACCCATTTGACAGGAGGGGCCGAGTGCTTAATTCGCCCAAAAAATGTGCGCTAGCGGGGACTCGAACCCACGACCTCACGCTTGCTTCGCTCGTTCGGTACCGCTGGGCTAGAGAGGGATTGTTGCTCTGGTATGGGAACTTATCTATACATTATATAAAACCACGTCTCTCTCCTATTAGTGACAAGTGGTGTCTTCCGACCTGGTGGAGGCGGGTGGCATCGAACAGAGCAACACTTAGCGTTTTTCTAGGTCTTCCGACATGGTGGCGGCGGGCGGCGGCGGAAGCAAGCAGCGGACGAGGGTGGGGCCAGTGGGCGGCGGGCGGGCGGCGGCCGGCGGTCGGGGCTGGCGGCCGGCGGGCGGGCTGTCGGCCGAAGCAACTAGTAGGGGCCGCTCGCCTTGCCCACGACAGGAACGGCGAGCTCGCTGCCGATGACCTCGCCCACGGCCTCGCCGCTCGCCTTGTCCACGACAGGAGCAGCTCGCCGAGCATGGGGGACTCCTCTCCCCCACTCTCCGCCACAAGCACACCTCCCGGTATGCACCCCTCTCCCCCCGATCCTCTCCTTGCCTCTGATTTGCCTCAGATTTGCCTGTGTTGCGCCTGCTGATGATCACTAGGTAGTTTGTCAACACTAGCTGAGGGGCATGGGAGAAAGAGAGATAATTTGAGTTTTTTATCTTACTAGATGAGGGACAGGGGATGAACACTAGCTAGTTATATCATTTTGAAACGGAAAGGAAAGGGGAAGGTGGAGATTCAATATGTTGAGGAGCTTAATTTGAAATGCAGCCTGATGGATCCATCAGCTGCAGCTGGAGCTTGCTTCATAAATGTTAGGTTTTATACTGCAATCTTATGGATGGATGCTACAGCTCTGCCTGATCTCTTTGTGGATATCCTCTTTACAGGAACCACATATGTTTCTTCGTGCAGCTCTGCCTGGTCTATGTTAGGTTTTACAAGTTTTTGCTAGCTTTTCATTTATCCCATGTGAAATCTGTATTTCATATGAACTGTTTTTTATTGCTGCCATGTGAAATTAGTAAACCATGTGAACTGGACTAAAGTAGTGAGGAATTGGAAATAGCTCAATGTTGGGTGCATATCTTATTTTTTGGCAGTTAGCATATAAAGTTGGGTGCCTACCTTATTTTCTGGAATTTTAGCTTCCATTACTACCATCCATTTTAATTAATTAATGTTGATGCACTTAGATTGATTTGCTAAGTTGCAACAATTTGTTGTCTTTGGCAGATGGACAGAAGCTGGATTAGAAAAGGAGTTAGAAAGTTTTTGAAAGAACATATGAAAGGAGTTGATGATTTCATGGCATTTGTTCGGCCAAATTTTGCCAATGATGCTCACATTCTTTTCCCATGCTACGAATGCCTCAATCGTCCAAGAATGGCTCAAGGAAGAGTGGAAGATCATCTGCTTCTTAATGGGATGTCCAGAACATACGATAGATGGATATATCATGGAGAACCTTTGGACAGTCAACCTCAACATTTTGAAGCTGATACAGAGGCCCCTCATATGATGGGTGGTGGTGATGCTGGCATTGATTTCATGGAAAAGGTTTTGCGAGATAATGTTGTTTTGGAGGAAGAGGATGGGCATGAAGATGATAGGATTCCTGACCTATTGAAGGATTTGTACGATGCTGAAGATCGTGCTGATGGACAGAAGTCGTTGTTTGCTGAGGTGTTAGAGGAGGCGAAGCATGCAGCTCATGAAGGGGGTAAATTTTCAAGATTTACCTTCACCGTGAAGTTACTCCACATCAAGTCTTTCTACCGGATTAGAAATGCCGCATTCAACGCAATACTTCATCTTTTGAGCTTGCAATTCCCTGATAGTTGTGTTCCCAGATCTTATGATGAAGCATTGAGCATAATCCGCAGGCTGGGTTTAGGTTATGTGTCAATACATGTGTGCCCAAATAACTGTGTCTTGTTTCAGAAGGATTTAGCAAAGCATGACAACTGTCCAAAATGCAATGGATCTAGGTGGAAAGATGATGATGGGAAGAAGTCAATACCGGAGAAGGTACTGAGGCACTTTCCCTTGATACCAAGGCTGTAGCGGATGTTCATCTCG
Source organism: Triticum aestivum (assembly GCF_018294505.1). Lineage (NCBI taxonomy): Eukaryota > Viridiplantae > Streptophyta > Magnoliopsida > Poales > Poaceae > Triticum > Triticum aestivum. The sequence continues at coordinate 262,649,730 of NC_057804.1, read as the reverse complement.
AAGAAATCATCGCGTGAGGTACAGTGGCACAAACTGAAGCGACAACCTGTGGACAATGAGCTGAGCCATCCAGCGGACAGAGAGGCATGGAAAGAGTTTGACCGTATACATATAGATTTTGCTGCAGATCCAAGGAACATAAAACTTGGCATTGCCACAGATGGGTTTAATCCGTTTGGGAACATGAGAACGTCTTATAGCATGTGGCTAGTTTTTGTGGTGCCGTACAACCTGCGACCATGGGCATGCATGGATCAGTCCAACTTCATGATGTCATTGTTTATCCCGGGTCCAGAGTCTCCAGGAAAGGATTTTGATGTCTTCATGGAGCCCCTCGTATAAGAACTGCTCCAGCTTTGGACTGGTGTACCTACATACGATGCCTTGAGTCCGGAAGAAAATTTCAATCTACGTGCTGCAATCATATGGTCCATCCATGATTTCCTGGCTCTGCACACTCTGTCTGGGAGGATCATAGCGGATTATCAGGCTTGTGTCCATTGTGACAAAGACCCTTGCTCAAAGAGAATAAGGAGCAAGATCTACTATATTGGGCACCACCGCTTTCTTCCCCGAAACCATCGCTGGCAAAGAAGCAAATATTTCAATGGTGAGAATGAAACCCGTGACAAGCCAGCTGAATTCACTAAAGAAGAGCTGGAGCAGCAACTTGAAAAGGTGAAAGATGTGAGACCAGGAAAGCTGGCGAGGAAAAGAAAGCATGAGGAAGGTCAATGTTGGGACCGGAGGTCTTGTTTGTGGGACCTGCCATACTGGGCTGATCTGAAATTAAGGCATAATCTCGATGTAATGCACATTGAGAAAAACATATGCGAGAATCTGCTAGGGACGTTTCTGAACATTGAAGGGAAGACAAAGGACACGGTTAGTTCTAGGCTTGATTTGGAGGACATGGGCATAGGAGAAGATTTGCATCTACATCACAATGAAGATGAAGATTCATTTGAAATGCCACGAGCATGGTATACAATGAGTAAAGAACAAAAGCTTGCATTCTGTGAATTCTTAAGAGTGGTGAAATTTCCAGATGGTTATGCTGCTAACCTAGCAAAGTGTGTTACTTCTGATGGATTCAAGCTTTCAGTACTGAAAACCCATGATTGTCACATCCTCCTCCAAAGGATTTTACCGGCGGGCCTCCGAGGAATCATGCACAAGGATGTATATGAAGCGGTTGCTGAGCTGGGAAATTTCTTTAGAGAACTGTGCTGCAAAACACTCAAGTTAACTGTCCTGGAAAGACTTGAAAAAGAAATCCCAATTATTCTTTGCAAGCTCGAGAAGATTTTCCCAACAGCTTTCTTCACCGTGATGGTCCATTTGGCGGTGCACTTACCAAAAGAGGCAATGCTTAGAGGCCCTGTGCAATACGGTTGGATGTACCCAATCGAAAGAAGGCTGCTTACTTGCAAGCACTATGTGCGAAACACGGCAAGACCTGAAGGTTCTATTGCTGAAGCATATGTCGTTGACGAGTGCTTGACTTTTTGCTCTAGATACTTTGGCGATGTGGAAACAAGATGGAACCGGCCGGGCAGAAAGAGAGAGCGGTCTGATTCGCAAAGTGGTGATGTCTCTGTTTTCAACCATGGTGTGAACTTTCTTGGAGCCTCACAATACTTGGAGGCTGGTGATGAGTATGACAAGATGGTTTGGTTTGTGCTCAGCAATTGCGCCGAGGTTCTACCATATATCGAGTACGTTATATCTTGTGAACTCATTATACATATATATATATATATATATATATATATATATATTTTGCTTGGGTTGGCACCAGCCTAATGTTTTAATTCACATGTTTTGTTGGCATTGCAGGAAATGCAAGGAAGAGTTAAATCAGGAAGAAATCAATATCCATGTTGATAAAAGGGTTGCCAAGGGGTTTGCTAAGTAGTTTAAGAATCATGTGAGATCTTTAGCCACATGTTTTATGTTTTCTGTGTTATTCACCAATTGTTACATACCATTGTTTGCTAAATGGTTTATTTGTGCAGATTGGAAAGTTGCACAAGGAGAAGAAGGTCAGTGATGATCTATTTGCTTTGGCATGTTTACCGGATAAGCGAGTGAGAGTGTATTTAGCATGCATTGCTGACGGTGTCCGGTACCACACCGTTGACCGCGAGGAAATAAGGATGACACAGAATAGTGGAATCGTCACTGAGGGGTCACATGATCGTGAGATCATTGACTTCTATGGTCAGTTGAGAAGCATCGTAGAGTTGTAGTACAACTCTAGTGGAGGCATCCATCGCTCGGTAGTCTTATTTCGCTGTGACTGGTTTGAGCTTGGTAGCAAGAAGAAGAGAGGCTCTTTTGTCAAATATGATGGCCACTTCAAAGCATCAACACTGCAAGGTGCTGGTATAAGAGTGATCCCTTTATTCTAACAACACAAGCAACAATGGTGTTTTATCTGCCAGACACTCTTTTGCACAGAAAATGGCGAGTTGTGCAAAACTTTCAGCACAGACACTTGTGGAGTGTGACTGAAACTGAAGTGCAAAAGGGCCCCGGTGGTGGTGGACTAACATACCAAGATGATGACTCTACGGAAGTTCCGTTGCAAGCTGATGATGACTCTATGGAAGTTCCGGTGCAAAGCAGAGTGCAAATGGACTGGGAACGTGTGATCGTTGGTGTTGCAATAGTTGAAGGCATCAAGAAAAGAAGAGAGGTGGTAGCGGATGGACATGAGAGCGAGGATGAGGAAGACCGGACTGATCATACTATGCTGCAATATTGTAGTGATGATGAGGAAAATAGGAGTGGGCATAGAGTTCCTTGTTTTTGTATCAACAACGATGAGTAGCAAATGGACATGAAGGTTATACTATTACTGCATGTTCCATGTTTTGATTGGTGATCAACCTTCTCTGTAGTTTTTGTTGATGTGATCCTGATGTAGTTTTTCTACTACAATTCTCTCCAGGTACCAAAATGCATGAGACTTTGGTGATGAAGAGGCAGATGGTGAAGATACAACGCAAAATTTGGTGCCATTTTGGTGCCATTTTGGCTGATGGTGAAGATACAATGCATTAAAACTCTGGTGCCATTTTGGCTGATAGTTTGGTGCCATTTTGGTGGCATTTTTTGCTGTTTTGGCTTATGTTGTTTTGGTGCTGTTTTGGTGCCATTTTGGATGGCTGCAGTGACTGTTTCGGTGCTGTTTTAATGCTTGAAGATTGATCTCTTAATATGGTTGCAGTGATCATTAATTTTAGAGCAAAATATGGCTGTTATTTTTTTGTTTTGTTTCAGAAACAGGAGAAACTAAAGGGCCCACGTCTCCCCTCCAGAGTTTTCGAGGGCCAAAGGGCAGGACGTTTGAGTTTTCGAGGCAACTCCCCACGTCTCCCCTCCACTGGCAACTCCCCACAACGCAGAGGGGGTTTTCTTCCAGTCCAGGTAACTCCCCTCCTATTCCATTGCTGCTCCATCTTCCTCCCTCTGCCTCCCTCCTCATTCCATTGCCGCTCCATCTTCCTCCCTCCACCTCCCTCTGCCTCCACCATCAAGCAACTCCCCTCTGCCTCCACCATCGCTGGCCAGGAGGGCAATGGCGGAGGAATCATGGAGAAACTCCCCTCTGTCTACCAAGAGAATGGCGGAGGCATTGTGGAGCAACTCCCCTCCGTCTGCCAAGCATCACCGCGGTGAGGCGCCTGGCAAGGAGCCGCTGGTGGTCGACGATGACGTTCCGGTACCCGGGCAGAAGCAGGACTACACCGTGCCGCTCAATGTTGATATCCACCTGAAGGAGCCGTTGGATGTCGTATGCACCAGCAATCCAGATGAAGCCGACAAGAGGATCCGCGAGATCAGGAGGAGGCTCAGCGGCATGCTTTCTCGGTCGATCGGTGTTGATGTCGAGTATACCAGGGAAGACGAACCTCCGCAAATGGCTACAGTTCTGCAGTTATGCATGGAGGATCTCGTCCTGGTATACCACATCACCGCGGCAACCAAATAGTAAAAACATCCAGCTCTGAAGTTTCTGAAGTTCTGAAGTTTCTGTCTAATTAGTAGTTTCTGAAATTTCTGAAGTAGATGCAATAGTTCTGAAGTTCTGAAGTAGATGCAATACTAGTTCTGATGTTCTGAAGTTTCTGAAGTTCTAAAGTTTCTGTCTAATTAGTAGTTTCTGATGTTTCTAAAGTTTCTGAAGTAGATGCAATAGTTCTGAAGTTCTGAAGTAGATGCAATACTAGTTCTGAAGTTCGGAAGTTTCTATCTAATTAGTAGTTTCTGAAGTTTTTGAAGTAGATGAATTTGACGCACCAGATTAATTTGATGCAGGCCCAAGGAACTCCGCCCGCTCCTGCAGGAGAAGAAGCTGTATGCCTTTGTTGGCTTCTCCATTGGAGGTGACACGGAGAAGCTGAAGTTGTCTGGTTTGAAGATCAACCTTGACAAGTTCGTCGACATGCAGCACAAATGGAGAGTTCCAAACAATGGAAAGAAGTGGCAGTCTTTGGCTGAGTTTGCAGCCAGCCTCATCCACCCATCCTACAAGGAAATGAAGCAGAAGATCAACAAGAAATTGGACCACAAACTATGGGGGGACAGCCCACTGCTAAACAACCTCATCGAGTACGCCGCGAAAGATGCGTACGTCACCTACGAGGCATGGAAGAAAATCGAAACCATCAAAGAAGGTTTGATGCAATGGCAAGAGGCGGAGGATCATTGAAGCAAGGTTTGAGTCTCAGTTTGTAGTTATGTGGTTGAACAAGTTTGCTTTTGTTATGTTGAACAAGTTTGCTTTTGTAATGATGAACAAGTTTGCTTTTGTTATGTAGTTATGTGATTGTTATGATGTTGGTGCAGAACACTTGTTGCGATTGTTATGATGCTGGTGCAGAAATGAAAAAACACTTATGGTTGTGATGTGATGCAAAATCCTTCAAGTTTTGGTGATCATTTAGTTCAAGTTTTGGTCAAATCATACAGAATGTTGTCTAGAAGTTTTTGTGATCATTTAGTAGCTGTTATGCTTGCTATCAAAATGTTGTCTTGTAATGCAAAAGATTGCACAAAAATACAGAATTGAGATGTTATGCTTGCTGTTTTGATCATACAGAAGATTTTTTGAACATCTTTAGTTCAAGTTTTGGTCAGAGTGTTGTCTTGTAGTTGTTGTGATCATTTAGTAGTTGTTGTGATCATACTATTTTAACTGAATTTTGGTCAGAATTGAAGATGCTATTTTAACTAAATTTTGCTTCAACTGAACCCATTTTCATTGTGAGCAAAAAATTATGCGCCAGCGGGGACTCAAACCCACGACCAGGCGCTTGTTTCACTATGTTTCTACCACTGGGCTAGGACGAGGCTATTAGTCTTCCACTCTATGCCAACCTTTTTGAATATATCAAACTAGTCAAGTATCAAGCACACACCTCACTGACAAGTGGGCCACTCGACCCACTCACTGACAAGTGGGCCATTTTGCTATTGTACCCAAGCTACCAAAAATATGCGCATGGCCAAAAAATATGCGCGTGCGGGGGCTCGAACCCACGATCGTACACTTATTTCACTGTGTTTCGACCACTGGGCTAGGATGAGGTTGTTGGTTTTGTACTCTATGCCACCCTTTTTAATATATCAAATACATAACTCGCTAACAAGTGGACCCACTCCTCCACTTGACCTACTCCTCCTCTCCACTTGACCCACTCCTCCTCTCCATTATCCACTCGACCCACTCCTCCTCTCCGCCGCCGGCATCCCCTTCTCCTCCATCGACGGGGACAACCTCCATTGATGGCGACCCACTCCTCCATCGACAGCGACGGCGACCTCCTCCTAAGGTATGAATCTGCCGTCTCCTTCCTGTTCCTCTTCCTATTGATTAGATTAGGGTTCCATGGCACTGATTAGGGTTCCTCTTCCTAAAGAACCACGAGATCAAGAGGAGGCAGTCCACGACACCCTTTGCAGTCACCGTCCCCCCCTTTGCAGATTAGGGTTCTTTTAGTACAAGCTGGAGTAGCTAATTGGTGTTTTTGATCTTAATTTTGGGCGCCTAGCTTGGTTTCCATGTAGTACTATACTAGTGGAGTGTAGGTTTGACTTGCCATGAGGAATTTTTGTTATTTTTGGTTGGGGTTAGATGCACTAGGTTGTGTTTAATTAAAGTATCAAGAATGCTTAGTGACAGATTTGATGATGCTCAGTGACAGATTTGATGAGTGGGGCTACATTATGTTGATCAGTGGGGTTACATTTTGATATACCATCATGGTTTAGGTTGTCTGCTAGCACATTTTGTATTGGATAAGGTTGTGTAAGATTTGTTGGTGTCTGTCTTGATAAGTTTCATTCTTAGTTTGATTCTGAAACTTGGGCCTGTTCTGTTTCATTTTTAGTCGAAATAAGTTTCCTTGTTGGCTGTTTGAAAGCATTAGCTGCTTATTTGAGCAGGGTATATGTTGGGGCTACATTTTTGGTTGAGTTTAGATAGGGATATTTTCTGTTATTTATGTCAGTGTTCAGATATGTTCATTTATAGATATGCAACAATGTCCATTTATAGTAGATATGCTTCTAGTTGTGTTCTAGTCCTTTTATAGTAGATTTTAGTGTTGTTGCTGTTGTTGTTGATGTTTTTGCCACATGTAGTAATTATTCTACTATTTTTGAAGTGCTTGTTTCCTATTTATGTCCAGTCCTGTTGTTTAATTTACAATGCTGCTTTTCAGAGAAGTGAGATGGCTGGCTAAGAAGGTTTCGAGTTCTTCGAGATCGTAATTGAGAAATCTTGCAGTAGGCAGGTATGTTTATCATCACTCAGTTCTTTATCATCACTCTGCTGTCTAGTGCTTGATTGCCACAATTAACCACTGCTTGACCCTCGCTCAGAGGCTGCCTGACACGTTTGCGAAGATGCTCGCCGGTCGTGAGCCCCACAAAGTGAAGCTAAGGGAGGCCGGCAGCAGGCTTCACAGGCTGTGGGACGTGTCGGTGGTGTTAGATGGTGAAGGCCACATGTACCTAGGGCCCGGCTGGGAGCATTTCGCCCGCGCCCATGAGCTACAGCTCGGGTACTTCCTTGTCTTCCGCTATGACGGCGACGCCATGTTCACCGTGAAGATGTTCGATAACACCATGTGTCGCATGTACTACCAGCACGATGACGATGCCAGTAAGCTCTCTGCCTCTCTTCTTCCTGTCCTTTTGGCTTCCTCTACCAGCACGACGACAACACCATGTTCACACTTTGTTGCATTTGTCCAGGTAGTGGGAGCAGCAGCGGGGATGACGACAAGCAGAGCGGGGATGATGAGGAGCAGAGTGGGAAAGAAGACGAGCAGAGCAGGGATGACGACCTTGCTATGGTGGTGGCTGACGACGACCTTGCTATGGTGGTGGCTGACGACGACCCTGCTATGGTGGTGGCTGACGACGACCCTGCTATGGTGGTGGCTGACGACGACCTTGCGATTATGGTGCCTGACGCTGACCTCGCGATGGTGGTGCCTAATGATGACCTCACGATGGTAGTGGCGCCGGCGATTCCACAGCTGGGCGACAGGACCATGCCAATTGTGGTAGAGGAGTACATCCACGTTGGGATTTGCCACTCTGAGCGCATCAAGTTGATGAAGGAGAAGAAGGAGGAGTGAAGATGTTAAGAAAGTGAAGTGGCAATGTTAAGGATGTTGGGTTTAAGCTTGTCAATGTTAAGTATGTCAGGTTTAATTTTGTGCATGCTCATGGATGTTGTATGACAGTGTCATCTAAACATGTCAATTTCTGAACAATGAATATTTAGTTTGGTAATTGATGGGAATTGAAATTTTTTATGCATGCTCATGGATGAAAGATAAAATTATGGGTTTTTGTGCATGCTCATGTATGAAACAATATAAGTTTCATTTTTTGAATGCTAAAAACATGACTCAAACCCTAGCCACGGACAACCGCCGTGATGAAATCCAACGGTTTTTGAAAACACCGTAAAAAATTCAAAAACCGTTTTTCATTTTTTGAATGCCAAAGATATGCGTTTTTTTGTGAAGCGGCTACAAGGTAGGCATTTCATCACAGAATCGACAACAGATTTGCACGACTCAAACCCTAGCCACGGACGGTCGCCGCGACGAAATCGGCCGGTTTTTGAAAACACCGTAAAAAATTCAAAAAAATCAAAAAAATGGGAGACCTCCGCTTCACATCATCAAATGTGGCCTACCAACTAGCAAAAATAGTAAACTTGCAATACAGACGTTTTCTTGAAAAAGTGTTCTCAAAAATGACCTACGATGAACGAAGATTCATGGCTTTCAAGCCAAACTATTAATGATATGGCCGCATCCGATGAATAGTTTCTGATAATATGCCCAAATTTGGCGCATGCCTCCGTCTTATGCTGGCAAACAATGTTGCCAAAGCGTGGTTCCAACTTGTTTAACAAGAAAACCCGTTTTTCATTTTTTGAATGTTAAAGACATGCGTTTTTCATGAAGCGGCTAAAAGGAGGGTCACCCCAAACGGCGCCATTCCATGTCTATCTCAAAGTAGACCCTATTTTACGGACGATCGCCAAAAAGAATGCATTTCCGACCCTCGTAGCTACTCCCGGCAATTCAGACCACCTTCGGCCGATTCAGCTGGAACCGGCTGGAATTTGAACTGCGGGTCCTCCATAGCTTGCCCGTTATTTTTGCCAAAAATGCTTTTTATCTTCACAGGTAGCCATTTCATCACAGAATCGACAACAGATTGGCATGGCTCAAACCCTAGCCACGGACGGCCGCCGCGACGAAATCGGTCGGTTTTTGAAAACACCGTAAAAAATTCAAAAAAATAAAAAAATGGGAGACCTCCGCGTCACATCATCAAATGTGGCCTACCAACTAGCAAAAATACTAAACTTGCAATACAAATGTTTTCTTGAAAAAGTTTTCTCAAAAACGACCTACCATGAACGAAGATTCATGGCTTTCAAGCCAAACTAGCAATGATATGGCCGCATCCGATGAATAGTTTCTGATAATATGCCCAAATTTGGCGCATGCCTCCGTCTTGTGATGGCAAAAAATGTTGCCAAAGCGAGGTTCCAACTTATTTAACAAGAAAAACCATTTTTCATTTTTTTGAATGCTAAAGACATGTGTTTTTTGTGAAGCGGCTACAAGGAGGGTCACCCCAAATGGTGCCATTCCATGTCTATCTCAAAGTAGACCCTATTTTACGGACGATCGCCAAAAAGCATGCATTTCCGACACTCGTAGCTACTCCCAGCAATTCAGACCACCTTCGGCCGATTCAGCTGGAACCGGCTGGAATTTGAACTGCGGGTCCTCCATAGCTTGCCCGTTATTTTTGCCAAAAATGCTTTTTAGCTTCATAGGTAGGTATTTCATCACAGAATCGACAACAGATTGGCATGTCTCAAACCCTAGCCACAGACGGCCGCCGCGACAAAATCGGCCGGTTTTTGAAAACACCGTTAAAAATTCAAAAAAAACAAAAAAATGGGAGACCTCCGCGTCACATCATCAAATGTGGCCTACCAACTAGCAAAAATACTAAACTTGCAATACAAATGTTTTCTTGAGCTACTCGATATGATTTTAACCATGATTTCTACAAAGTTTACAAAAAAACCCTATTTTTTCTGCCTCAAAACCTCTAAAAACTGGTGAAAATTTCCGTCCCACCCCACCAAAATTTCCCTCCTAGCACCAAATTTTCCCTCCCACCCCACGAAAATTTCCCACCACTTCTCTCCCACTACTATTCGGGACCCACCACCCCTCTCCCACTAAACACGCGGGATCCTCCCCTCCCACTCCCCAAAATTTCCCCATTCCATTCCTCTCCCCGACGAACCCTAGCTTCTCCCCACTCCCTCCCCTGCTCCGCGCCGCCCTGCCGCCCCACTCCCTCCCCTCCTCCGCGCCGCCCCGCCGCCCCACTCCCTCCCTTGCTCTGTGCCACCACGCCGCGTCGCGCCGC